>NC_083630.1:22940765-23240765 GCF_963584025.1 Labrus mixtus | reverse complement strand
ACGTCTCCATTAAAGCGCGTGCCCAGAAGCCTCACCTCATTCTGTCTGTAGAGTATCAGTCTGACTCAGTGAGAGCGTGAAAGCAGATTAAGGCCTGTTGTTTCTCACAGTCGTGGCGTAGGACGCCGAGCCAGTCAGGACTCGGCTGACCAGAGGGTCATTTGCTCCTCGTTGTTTTTTTGTTTGTGACGAGGCCCGAGGGAAGTTTGGCACAAGTCTGCACTCGTGGTTTTTGTTCTCTTGTTTTTCTCGCTCTCGCTCCAGTGACTCATTTATGAGAGGAATTTGGAAGAACATGAGACTCTTGTTTTTGTTTGGTGGCTTTCTCTCTCGTTTGCATAATGACGGCTACAGTGAAACAATCTGTTTGGCAGCAGTAACCGCGCAGAATAAAATAAATCAATGATGCCAGAGACAACTCCTGTTTCCTGTTAGGTCTGTTTTAAAGCTGAAGAGCGTCTCCTTTTTTATTTCTTACCACTGTAACTTTTGCTGCTTTGCTAAAGTGCTCATGATGGATTAAGCCGGGTCTTTGTAACATAACAATAAGTAAGGTCTTTTACCTGCTTCTTGTAAAGTGTCTTGAGATAACACTTATGAGTTGACGTTATACAAATAAAAATTGATTTATTGAATTTATTTTGGGCGCATTTTTTTGTGCCTTTATTTGAGAGATAGGACAGTGGATAAAATCAGGGAGAGAGAGAGAGAGAAGGGAATGACATGCAGGAAAGGAGCAGCTGGGTCAGATTTGAACCTGGGCCACCCGCCTGGAGGACCACAGCCTCCGTGCGCGCGCACTAACCACTGAGCCACCAGCACCAAGAGCGTCTTATTTTAAGAGATTAAGATTTACTTTCTTGTACTTCATTATTGAAATTTCTGTTTTTATACTTTGTAAGTCATGCAACACAAACCTAGGTTGAAATATACACATGCACAAACAGGATCCTATGGACATGCACTTATGGAGAGATTTGGTCCACGCCGGGACTTGAACCTCCGGTTCCCAGCCCAAATCCTTACAGACTGAGCTACTGCCGTCAGATGGTCTGAAGTCACAGCCTTTTAAAATCAATGTGTGAACTGTTGAAGCGCCACAAACTGTTGAGAGCTTCTTTTTTTTTTTAAATCTGTGATGTGAAATAGTTAATGAGTAATGCAGTGTGCAGCGTTTTCATGCTGAGGCAGCAGTACAGTGACCTTTATAAAAAAAAAAAATTTTAAAGCAGGGAACTGAAAGAAAAAGGTTCCTTTTGTTAAAACGTGTGGAAGCAGAAGTTTAGTTTCCTGAAAACTCAATAAATCACTGACTGCAGCTGGACTCAATCTGTTAATGATCATCTACCTGTCTGTCTGGTCACAGCAGGCGGTGATTGACCAGTCAGGGCGGCTGCTGTTCCAGGTTTCTGCCTTAAAAGGACGTTTGTCCTCGCCACAGTGGCCGAGCGCTCGCTGATGTTGAGTCTCTGTAAATATTATCACAGAGAGCAGAGGACTGATGTGCTCTTTATGTGAAGTGTCACGAGAGAAAAGGTGAAGCTACGGAATAAAACAGATTAAAGGAGCGGTATGTAACTCTGACACCTAGTGGTTAAAATGGGTACTGCAGTCTACATTCAAAACATTGTAGAGAGCTGTCTCCCCCCCCCCCCTCTAGAGTCCATGCTCACACAGGTCACCATGTGGTGGACTCTGAAGCTTCAGTGTTTATCCAGCTCTGCATGGGTCTGTAAACCTTTCTGTGTTCTAACCTCTCTCCATTTTTCAAAAGCATCTCCAATATTGATCCTAGTTTGAGCACGTTTCTGCTCGTGGAGCTTATTAGAAACATGCAGAGGCTTTTTAGGTCGGGTACAATCACTTCTATCTGAACCACTTCTCTTGCCCGCTTCCATCGCTGCAACACCTGTTGACCTGATAACTGCTCTCATATCTGGTAAACCGAGGGGCGTCCAAAATGGCCGTGTGGGGGTGCCTTAAAAGCGCCTACCTTCTCTGGTCCAAACAAATCCAGAGCATTCAGGAGCAGAATCTAAAGTTAGAAGGAGGACATACTGACTGCTGCATTGTTGTCAGAGAAGCCAGCACTTCAACATGTTTCCTTAATGATCAGATAGTAAGATACCTTTATCATCTCTGTTTATGTTATTAACTCTCTCTCTCTCTCTCTCTCTCTCTCTCTCTCTCTCTCTCTCTCTCTCTCTCTCTCTCTCTCTCTCTCTCTCTCTCTCTCTCTCTCTCTCTCTCATTTTCTAGGGCGGAGTTGAGAAACCTCACATGGACTGAACATGTATCAGGACAGATCATGTAAAAAAAAAAAAGGACAAGTTATGTGAAGAAGGAGAAGAGTGACAGGAGAAAAAAAGACTCATTGTTTGGACTTCATCCTTTGTTCTCATGAGAAAGTGCGGCTCTGAAGAAGCCCCCTCATCTAACGTGCCATGTCCTCGTCTGCACCTCCTCGTGGCCAAACGACCTCCTGTTCTCCTCCAATAGCATTAAGGCTTCCTTCATCCCTAGAAACTGGAGGACAGTGTTCTTGCCTTCTTTGGTTTCTTTTGAAGTGAACTGTTTTGATTCATGCTGGAAGTTTGCATCTTTGATGGGAAGGCTGCGAGCGTGATGAAGTGTGAATGTATCCCCGATCGATGGTCGAAACGACGAGAGGAAGGTGCTTTAAATTTCTTTCATGTTTTTGCCCAAATGTGATCATAAAAAGGGAAAATAATAATGCACAAAACTGTCTTTGCTTTTCACATAGAGATGTATTCAGTGGCCTCGGCTGCGTCGCTGAAGCGCAGGGAAGATGTTTGTTCCTCTTCGTACCAAATTTAGTATTTATTTAGTAACGTTTATACGAACCCCCGAAACCAAATGTATCACGTGATGGACGATGAATGACGCTTCCTTTTGGTGAAGAAGTAGAGATTAGGCTGAGAGAGGAGAAGATTCTGTATGGTAATTATGTAGCGGGTTAGCTTAGCATAAAGGCTGGAAACAGGAGACGGGTGTGGAAGGTATCACAATCCACCTGCTGGCCTCTTTAACGGCGGCTAATTAATCCATTACAGCGCGTCTGTTTGATTCAAACTGGAGAAGGAGAGCTAGCGGCTAGCAGTATTGAGTGCTACGTTGAAGTGCTCCTTCGTTGACAGCTGTATCGTAAATGTGCGAGCGACAGCTAGCTTTAATAACAGCGAGAAATGCTAAGAAGTCGGCTCACTCAACATGCACCTTGATCGCTCAATTCAGACTGTAAATGCTAACCCGACTAGTGCTGGCTGCATGTTTACCATACAGACATGAGTGGTGCTGCAGAGGAATGTAAAGAAGATCTGCAGGAAATGTGTACAAGAGTGCCAAACCAAGTTGAACTGGATTACCGTAAAACTTCTAATAACAGCTCCGGCTTTTATTGCCTTCAGTCCAGGAAAAGGAGCCCGCCTTCCTTTGGGACAGGCGTCGATACGATGCGGGCTTTTAGTTATTTTTAAACACGACTCGTGCACAGCAAAGATGGGAAAGAATATTAACCTGTGCACAGATTCAGTTAAAAATCTCTGAGTTGATGTTGATTAATTTAGACGGTACAGCGACCTGCTACCGGGTACAGATACCAGCGTCATTCTGTCTTTGTTGGACGGATGTTTTTGTGTTTTTCTGAATTTTCTCCTTATTTTTAATCAGCACAGAGGCGTCTTATCAAGAGCTGCCTTTTGTTGTCTTCAACAATCAGCTGCACATGGCTGCTAAAAGGGGCGGGGCCTTTAAATTGAGATGAGCTTTTATTTGAAGTTTTACGGTAATATTCCCGTTTATTTTCCTGAATAAGAATGAGTTGTATTTACCTGTGAGTGGTGTCGTGTTCACAGCTTTTCTGTTTTGAGGAACTAGTGCAGTAGGTACATTGTTTTGGTCTGATCTGGAAGGTTCACAGTGACAGATGAGAGTATTGTTTAGCAGGAAAGGGGAGACGTACCACCTCAAAGCATTAGCCCGGGTGCCAGCGGTGTGCATACTTGGTATTATTTTCCTGTCAGGGCCGACGGACGTCACCGCAGTGGATGGTTTTTTCTGATTGTAAGAGGAGAATACCGTCTTCAAACACTCTTCCCCCTTTGTGACCAGCTGTTTTAAAGTCTTGTTTCTCCAATCAAGACAAATGTTTGACTGTGTGAGGTACACATCGCTCATTTCAGACATTACTTTGTGACGCTTAGAGGAGGGGACGAGGACATTATTAAGATTTGCAATCTGTGATTGCCTTTGTATTTTAGAATGTAGTGCTTTTGTCACTATAACAGTTGAGTTGGATGGTTTGTACGGACATCGTGAAATGACTGCTTGTATGTATAATGCTTTGCCTTTGTAATCACACAGGTGTTATTATTATTACCATCCTAGACTTACAGTATGTTAGCGTTTCGGGGGTCTAGAGGATTAAGTGCAATCAGAGTATACACGAGCCGATTCTTCTTCTTTATTTATTATTTCTGACAAAAAGGCTAAAACAACTACATGGCCTGTCTGTGTGAGTTTGTGCAGTGTGGATACGCGAGAGAGAAAAAAGCAATAACATCTTCGATTTCTGTGAATAAGAGATTAATTGCCTTCAGAGTCAACGGCGGCTCTCAGCAGAGAGACGTCATAAAAAAATAAACTGTGTCAAAGTGTTTATATATAAAAAAAGACCAGACATCTCATTTAGTAGCATCATGACAGGAAAAGGTGATTTATTTTTCTAAATGCTTTTTGAATCTGAAGAGGAAGCTTTATTTTTATTTGAGGTGATGAAGCACCTTTTTTTTTTTTTTTTCTGTGTCTCATATTTCAGCTGTGTATCATTTTTGCTACCATGGATTTAAGTGAAAAAATAAAAAAAACACCTGACAAGATTATTTGTGTCGATTCATTGCTCACATCACGGCTGCTGGATTACGGGATTTTAAAACGTCTTTTTCACAGGAGTGAATGACTTTGTGTGCACACGTCTGAGCGACGGGGCCTGCCCACTGGGCCCCGAGAAGCCAAGTGAGTGGGCCCTCACAAAATGTAATTTAATAATGTGTTGGATCAGTAGTCACAACGCTCTTAATGGTCAGGCACCATCTTTATCTTAAAGAGCTTATAGTGCTGTATTAGCCTTCAGAAACATTACACTCCTTGGGGCGCAGGTGGCGCAGTGGTTAGGTTAGTGAGGCCATAGTCCTCCAAGCGGGCAACCCAGGTTCAAATCCCACCTGTGGCTCCGTCATGTCATACCCCACTCTCCCTCCCTGATTTCCAACTCTATCCACTTTCCTATCTCTCCATTAAAGGCACAAAAAGCCCAAAAATAAATCTCTAAATGTACTATGGGAGGTAGAGCCTTCAGTCATCAGGCCCCTCTCCTTTGGAGGCAGACACACTCTGTACTTTTAAAGTCTTTATATGTGATTTTTTGATCCAGCAGATGTCGCCCTTGAGCACCAGCATGAAACCAAAACAACTCGCGCTGCATTGTTGTGTTAGCATGCTAATGCTAGCGATCTTTATTATGCTCGTATCTTCACACTGCATGTAAATTTACCTGAAATGAGCGTGATCTAGAAACACAGTTAAGCAGTGAGTACGGTATGTTATTCTTCTTTTCTCTAGTCCCTCAATTAAACAACTTTTATACACGAGGGGAGGAGTCAGCCAGCCGTCCGGGCGATGTAAACAAAGTGAAGATAGGACTCTGAAAACTCTGAAAACATCACAGACAGTGGGACTCGGGTGTTACACCCATTGTAGTTATTTTCAGAGGAGATACTTGATTTCTACATTTAAGTGTGAAAAATCACATATAAAGACTTTAAGACTTTAACATTCCTTTTTGATAAAGCTTATAGTTAGGGCTGACACAGGTATGGACCAGCTCCTAGTTATGCTAGTTAGAGCTCACCCCAACCTTCAGCGAGGTGATCTGACACTACTACCACCCGAACCACAAGAACGCAAAGAATACAAAGGAGAAATCCTTCCTGTAAAGCATCTCGAGATAACACTTGTTATGAATTGGCGCTATATATAATAATAATGATTGATTGGTTGGACGTGTCTGTGCTAGCTAGCTTCCTGGCTAACATTCGCCTCCTCTGCCTGGCTCTGATCAGCTGTTGGAGCTTACTGAAAAAAAAGTTTGCTTACAAGTTGTTGGGGTCAAATGCTTCCCTTGTGTCTGGCTTCCTGACTCTTGAGCAGGTCCAGGCATGGCTATTCCAAGCCCAAGATCACTCACAGTTACGTTCAATGGGGGGAAATTCCCGTACTGTGTAATCTAGTCCGCCGTACCAGTTTGAGATTATCACAGCGATCCTCTGAGGGTTCCTTTTCTAAAACGTTGCCCTGTTTCAAATAAAGTTGCTCATTGGGAACAGACTTTTCTGTTTTGCGCTAAAACAAGCGACTTAACCTTTTAAAATTCAGCCGTAACAACCGATTTGATTTTGATTACTTTACCCTTACGTGTCTGAACAGCTGCTGTAGAAGAACATCCCTGATTTGTCAAACGTTTGGGGTGTCAGATGAAGCCGCGGCTCGGGCACAGAAGCAGTGCTTTCTGGGATGCCGTCGGTGGGGTTTGTTGTGTCTGCTGTCGACTTGGAGTTGAATAGACGAGGACGCTCTTTTGTCCCCTGGTCTCTGTCAGTCTCCAGAACCATTATAACATCTTCGGCTGCATCTCCCCCCCCCCGAAAACACCCCTCAAACTATCCCCCCAACCCCCGCCCCCTTCATGTCACTGGGATCATGAGGAACTGCCCCCCCCCCCCCCCCCTCATCCCCTTCCTCTGTCTACCCCCTCTCTGAACACGCCTTTCTGGAGGGCAGACTTCTATTTATACCTAGCGGGGGACTGACAGTTAACCTTTTGCACTGGGGGAAATTTCTGGGAGTGGGGCCAATATCTGAGGGCTATTCTGAATGAACTCCTCATTTAGGAGAGGCGCTCTGTACATCTATTTATGTTATCCATCCATCCACCCATCCATCCATCCATCCATCCATCCATCCATCCACCGATCTATCTCTCCATCCATCCATCAGGCGCCACACGCCACGTCTCCTCTCTCCTTCCTCTTTCCGTCTCCTCCTCTTCTCCGGCCGAATAATTGGCCAGGCTTCAACCTCCTTTCATTTCCAGCCACGGCAAACTGAAAGACTCCATTAGAGCGCCTTCTTTTGCCAAAAGAACCCCCCCTCCCCTCCCCTCCCCTCCCCTCCCCTTCCTCTCCCCCCTCTCTCTCTCTCTCTCTCTGCCCTCGCTGTGTCTTCCTCTTCCTCCACATGCGTTTCCATCAAGGCGAGCAGGCAGACAGGCCCGGGCCAATCTGAGCTATTGATTTGAGCCGTCTGTAGGTTTGTCTGTGAGGCGGTCCAATTTCATCTCCACGCAGCACCTTTGTGTTTTGGTTACGTCTTAAGATTTGATGATATCGAGCCTCTAAATTCATGCACCTAATTTACTGCTAGAAAATAAAAAAAGCAAAGCAGGAAATACTTCCTAAGGTTTTCATTTTCTGGATTGACAGTCGAAGCACGTTGTACTTCCTGCTTAAACCCTCAATAAGCCTGGACCTCGTCGTCGCTCCATTTGTCCGGGTTTCATTCCATTTTTAATGAGTTTTTACCGACGGTTATTTACCGTTAAAACTGGCGTTTACAGTGATGTTTAAAAATGGCGGTTGGCTCCTGTGTTCGACTAATCACCGTGCACAGTAGGGAGAGTACCTACTCTGAAGCAGGAGCTAAAAAGGTTCCTCTAAACGTTGTTCTAGGAACTTTTCATAGTTCCTGCGGTGAGGAATCAATAAAAAAACGGGGAGGGTTCCAACAGTTCCTAGAACTATGAAAAAGTTCCTGCAGGATGAAAAACGCCTCATTTAAACGCCTAAAATTCTCATTTTTTAGGGATCTACTCTCCGCTGCTTCAGGAAATCTTTATCTGTTTCTGCTTTCAACATTAGTGGAGTTGCGTGTCACAGCTTACTGAGCCTGTGTGTTTCAGCGTTTATACACTTTATACACCATTCTGGTTTTACACTTTTTTTTACAAATAGGCCCGAGACACACACATGCACAAACAGAACCTGTGGACATGCATTAGTGGAGAGATGTCAGACTGGGGGGGCTACACCAGAGCTGTTGGGGGTTTGCTGCCTTGCTCCAGGTCACATCGTCAGTACTCAGAAAGTGACCTGACTTCCACACTTTGGTCTGCTCTGGTCCTGGAACTTCAGGTTCAGATAAAGCCCCCTGAACCTCTTGCTTCTATAGAACGGCCTTAATAAGGAGGAGCTACATCTCAGGGGACCGTCTGTCAAATTCAACTTCTTAAGATGCTTTTAAAGTTTCAAGTAGAATCTGACTTGTTTGAGAAAGGAATTAAACATATTATAAAAAATATTAATAATTATAGATTAGACTGATGGAGCGTTTTTCTGAATACTCAGAGACGCTTCACAAAGAACCAAAACAAAAGAAAAGAAAGAAGAGATAATGTCAGAGAAGGAGAGATGAGGATAGAGTTATTTAGAGGTTTTAGGTGAGATTTTATGGATTACTTGAAGGTGGAGAGTGAGGGGTGGGGGGGTGGGGGGTCTCTGATGGTTCCAGAGGGCGGTGGCGGCAATGTAGAAGGCCATGTTAGGACCAGTGGTTAGTCCTGCAGGGGGGACAGGAAGTTTGCATCATCAGACATTAACATGCAGGTCGAGAAGCTCAAACAGGTGAGGGGGGGGGGGGGGGGGGGGGGGGCGGGGGGAGCCAGGTTGTGGAGCCCCCTCCTCACCCCCCCACCTCCACCACATCACATATGATCCTGCACATCCCAGATGAAAACATGATTAGGGGTAAAGCTAAATAAATAAATAATGTGTGTTTATTTCTTCGCTCACAGATTGAGAAAGTAAAGAATAAAGATCCACAAGGGGAAGTCGTTATTTAATAATCTGGGTAATTAAAATCATTGAATGTTTGATGTAAAATAAAACAGAAGCAGATCTCAAACAAATTCAATCTTAGCGAACAGATCGTCATATGAGCAAGGAGACATTTCTTCTCACCTCCGGGGGGTCATTCTGCCGTCCAAGACTCAGACTTCAATGGATCCAGATCCCCATTACGATCCTCTGAACCTCTCGGCTGTCATCTCTCTCCTCATGCCTGTAACACACAAAATATTTACACACACATCTTGAGCATGCAGTGTTTGTTTAGAGTCTTCCTCCTGCTCTTTCCTGCACCTCGATTTAACCCCTTGTTGTAAACGTTGAATGAGTCACAGAGAGCAGGAAGTTCCAAAAATGAGATTACAGATGAGTCCTCTGAACAGTGATTGCTTTTGTTACCACCAGATGACAGTATTTATCCTTCTCTGCTTGTCTGGACATTATCACCATGACATCTATGGACCCCTAGTGGTGGGACAGGGAACTGCACCGCCTGGGCATATCTCATAAAAATCATCTAATGTCATGGAGACTAAACATAAACATCCACATCTTGCAGACTAAACACAGTCACTTTATTGATTTGATATACATTAATACACATGCAGGTTACACACCAAAGACGGAGACAACTTTAGAGAACATTTACATCTTTTTTTAATGCTAAATCACTGAAAAGCATTAAAATTCAGATTAAAAAAAAAAAAAAGGTTAATTTATTAAACAGTAGCTTGAATATTATTCTTGGAATATTTATTTCACACTGCAGAGAGCAGGCAGAGTCACATGCATGATAGAAAAGGTCAATGAAATGGATTTTGAGTGTGGAGAAAAATCACTGCACACTCCTTATTTCTCTGCCAAAAGGTCTTGAGTGGCATTAATGTCCCGCTCTCCCTGAGATATATAATGAAAGATATTACTTGGGTGTGTGTGTGTGAGTGTGGGCCGTTTAGGTCTACTGAGTCTTCATTACACCAGAGCTGGGTCCACTCCTGTCCTCTCTGCCCTCTTCTCATTGCCTCTTCCCAGAGCCGGGCCAGGAATAATGAATTAGCGAGGATGCCATGGGGGGGCTGAGTGAGTGAAGTGGGCTCCATTTTAGCTCAAATTACCTTTCAGATCCCATTCAAATGGCAGACCCGGGCTGCTCCACACACTCACACACTAAATTCTGTCTGGGGTTGAACCCAGCACACCTTTTTCTTTGTGTGTTTGCATCTGAGAGAAGTCCTGCAGCTCTTCAGGAGAAATCAGAGCACAAACAAAAGAATTAAAGCAAAAAAATCCACCTTAAAAAAACCACACACACGCAGGGGGAATAACAGAATACAAATACAAGAGTGTAAACAACGTGTCAGAGGGATTTATCAGTTCAGTCAGCGTGCTCAGCCTCGTGTGCCCTTCCTGTATATACCCTCCTCTTTCCTCCAAGCAGGACAATAATACCAATGACAGCATGAACCTGAGGTGACGGCACATTATGCACAAACAAATCCTTCCCAGTGTAAATGAAACGCACCCTGTGCATCTCACGGCCCAGATCAGAGTCTGGAAATCAAGCAGGGTAATGATAACAACAATAATAATAATAATAATAATAATAAGGAAGGTAATGGAATAAATCAAGGTGAGCCTTTCCATTGCATGATCTGTCCCGAGAGGAAGACTACCAAAATGTGAAAAACTAACAGATAGAGGGCTGAAATCGACACCGCAGGATGATTACTTAGATCCCTATAAATAATCAAATATGAAGATTTGCTCACAGGTTTGAAGCTTAGCTCGGTTTATGGAGCGTTAGCTGTGTCAGTGAAGCGTCCTTATTGAAATATTCATCTAGTTATTTACTGTTTTTGACTAATAAAAGGACGTCTGGAGCATTTTTAACTGTTCTTACAGGATTGTTGAAATGAGCCTTTAAAACACATCGAACACTTCAACATAGAGACAAAAAACTATCTGGACTACAAAACTGAAAAACAACACAAAGCACAAACTTCATGCACACTAAAAAAAAAACACTGAAACAGGAAGCACAGGTAAGACACATTTATTTATAACGCACCTTTTAGACACCAGAGTGCTTCACACAGGCTCTAAAAACATCTCATCATCAAATAATATCATGTGTGTGCAAATAAGAAAAAAAACATTTCTGCAGGATGCATACATGTTTACACAAACTAGACGTGTGTGCATGATCAGATGTGAAAGCACATGTAGACAGAAGCATCAAAATAAACAAGTGTGCACATGCAGAGATGAAACAAAATGTGGAAGAGTTCTGAGAGAGCGATGAAATGAGACGTTAAAACAAAAGATTTAAATATAAATAAGGTATGCAGGAAGGAAAACAGTAAGCAGATAAACAGGTTCATTGATGACACCTTGACTGAGCGCTCTTTAAAATCTGTAGTTTCAGTTTGAGCTCTGCAGGTAAACATTTCCACACATCATCATCCTGAGCACAAAAAGCTGTTTGTCCAAGTACAATATGAACAAAACCACTCAGACTAAATGTAGACAATATTACAAATAAAAAAAACAAGTCCAGATAGTGTTGTGTTGTTGAGTCTCACAAACCTGAAACCACATTCAAAGCAGCTGATCTGTGAAAAGGTATTTTCATGTCCTGAGTCACCACAACAGGAATCCTTTCACATCATGGAGGCTTCATTTGCATAATCCAAATCATGCCATGAGCCGTGTTTATGATGCACCAAAGGTCGATGTTTGCCATGTTTTAATTAGTCTGCATTAGGAGGCGTTAAGATGCCTTTTTTTTTTGTTCACCTCGCTGCTGAGAGATGCACAAAGTTGGCAGGCTGAAGCCATCTGGGAAAGTTATTGCGCCTTAAAATGGCCTTTGACTGCCCGCCCCACCCCCCTGATAAGTGACAAATTCACAACATACCTACGGGCTGGGGGGTAAAAACAACTCAGGTGCTCCAGAGGGGTGAAAGGGAGTCCAGTGCACATGGCAGCGTTCAGGGGAGTCCAGCACTATTTTGGCGAGTTTTAAACGGGGCAGGGCGCGATGCCACACAGGGAGAGGGGCTCGGATAACTGCTTATGAGTGACCTCCGACCACTATAATTAAAGCTGCAAGCTGGACCCGGATACATAACATGAATTGTTTGTCCCATTTAGAAGGAAATGGAAATACACGCAGGGGAGAAAAAAAATCATTGCAGCGACTATTTCATTAAATTTTAACTTTTAAAACTCTGCCTCGTTGGAGTTTATGTGCAAAAGTCAAAGGACATATTTCACAAGCTGCAGGGTCACTTGTCGAGCTTGTTGATTTGAAAGAATATCGAGCAATAACTTGTCCATTTTAACACTAATTTAAAGGCTGCACACGTTGTTTTCTACCATCTCTGATTTGCAGGATGTGCATCGAAAGAAATGAAAGAAAAGCATGCAGCGTTCTTTTTGACAACTTGGCATCCAGATTGTTCGTCTGGTGATTCAAAACTTCCAGAAATGTCTCCTGCACTGCCAGCAACCTGCTCTCAAAGTTTGCTCTGCAGCAAGTGCTTTCCACCTGTCTCTCTCTCCCCCCACTTGTTCGTGCCTTCTCATAAACGCAACCCAGGAGGAGCTGGAGACAGGTGCACAGCACGGGGGCATGTGGACCATGCAAACCCCGTGAAGCATCCTGGGTGCACAGGAGGAGCACAAAGTTGAGAGGCTTTAAGCGGAGTGCACATCAGGTGTTTCACATTAGAGTGCGTGGCTTTTCTCTTTCAGATATAACATATACCCCCCCTGGATCTCCTCTCACAGCCCAGACTTACAGAGTATATGCCTGAGAATGTAAACCCATTAACCTGACGGAAATAGCCACCACGTGCACTTTTATTCTTTGCTGTCACAAGTAAGACGTGAAGACAAAAGTCCACCGAGCAGCTGGAGAACTGCAGTTAGCTCGGCAGAGGGCCTGACACCAGTTGAGCACCAAAACGACTCCTTCCTGAGTCATCGACTCTGAGCGAGCTGATTACTCAGAAAAATAAACTCAATGAGGACCCTGACTCTTTCATTTACAACAGACAACCAGTTTTACACTCAGTGACGTCACTGAGAGCAAACTTTAGGGATAAATGTGATTTAAGGATCCACACATTAGAGCGTCTGTTTCCTAAATGGTTTTTTTAACCCTTTGCCATTGGCTCGTACAGTAACTCTTTAAATTTAAATTTAAATCTACTTTCTACCCAACCCTTAAAAAAAAGGTAGTAAGATTAAGATTGTGTTATTTTAAACATGGGGTGGTTCACTTAAGCACTTTTTTTTAAATGCGTAATAACTGGATTATTATGAAAGGAGGGAGCTTCCGTTTTAGTTTCATTCTTATCCCTTTGTGGTTTAGTTTTTAGAATAACCTCCACGTGTATTTAGTCTTATCATTTTTTATTTTGATATATGCCTATTCGGTCTCTCTTAAATCCAGCTCGTTGATTGGACAAAAACTATTCTGAAAACGTAAACAAACTGGTTCTGTTTAGTTTTATTTTGGTAAAATTATTTTACACTCTATAAGGGAGGCAGACATATGATAATAATAATTAATAAAATGCAAATATTGGCTTTAACTACTACTAAAAATAAATCTGTGAGTTTTATAGTTGAACTCACATTTAGTTTAGTTTTTAATTTTAAAAAAATATAGAATTTAAATGAACTTTCTCTTGAAGGGAAAACAACATTTTGACATTTTTTAAGACACATTTTTTCTCTAAAAAAAAAAAACGTTAAAATTTAAAGTAAAATAAAAACCCCTCCCTGGTTCTTTTCTTTTTCTCGGAGCAGCATTGCAGAGTCTGCTGATGGGGTCTCAGCTGCTTTCAATTAGCATCATCTCATTTAGCTGAAGCCTTAATTGCGCTCAGGGTGGTGCAGTTGTTTGTGCTCAGCTCTGTTTGAAGAAGACGAAGAAAGAACAATCCCAATTCAAATGAGACTTATCTACGCCACAGCGATCAGGAGGATTAAGAGTTATTAAAACCTATAAAGGGCTCAGACCAGAGGAAGATTCCAAAGGCCTGTAAAGTCCGCTGTGCAGCGACCCGGAGGACTTCTCTGCAGAAAAAACAAAAACATTCACAACAAGCAACATTTATATAGACATCATCTACATACAGTGATGCCAGATGAACACAGAGAGAATCTGGATTTACCGAGAAATGAGGAAAATGACCTTTAAAACAAAATGTGACGACGTTTTTAACTCTAAAAAATAAAAGCATCATTTTAGTTTCGTATCGTTTTTGTACTTTTAGAAGATTTTAAAGAAGGTTGGGGATCAACTCAGAGCATATTTACGCATTAATGACACTATTTCAGCAAGATTTCAACATCGTAATGAAGCTATGGTGTGTTTCTCATATTGCAATTTAATGCAAAAAAAAACAGGAAAATGTAATAATGCAATCAAAGGAGTGTATTAGTTTCACATTAAAGTCTATTTATCTCATGTAATTTACAATAAATGGGAAATGAATCCGGGATCAACACGCCACATGTTTGGGAAAACAATTACGTAGCCTACTTATAAAAGTCAGGGTCCTAAATAAAATCCTAAAATTCTTCATAAATTAAGTTTAGCTCTGAAATATTTGGACTTTTTTTTGCATGCAGTGTAGACTCCACGCAATTAGGCTCGAGTCTAATCTTTGCCAGTGTGGCTGCCGTGCTGTTGGCTGACCCGGGATCTGAAAAAAAAAAAAAAAAAAGAAAGAAAAGAAAAACAGGGGGCAGTCGAGCTTCCAGGCCCACAAAAGCGCAACACAAAAAAAAATCATACAGGATCCTCAAATAGCAGGGACGTGCTTTCAGGTTTTGAAAGGCACAGGAAGCGCGAGGATTTGGTGGCGACCCCTGCATGGTGACAGGGCTGATATCTTAGAGACCCCCATTCATCGGGAGGGAGGGGATGGTGACCGGGGAGGGAGGGGGGGGGGGGGGGAGAGATGAGTTGTTGAGGAGGAGGAGGAGGAGGAGGAGGAGGGGGGGGGGGTTCTGGGCTATGGGTGGGGTAGAGGAGGAGCGGAGAGGAGGGGGGCTCTCAGGGTGCATCTGCAGAGGTCCCACCGCCCTCTGATCTGTGAGCTGGCACACATCACGGCGTCCATTCACAAATCCTCCTTCTTCTGCGCGTCACCTTTTGTAGTACTCCATAGTACCGAGCGCTGGTGACGTGTAAGACAATTCTACCAAGGAAAATACAGAGCAAGAAAATAGGTTATAGGAACTCAAGGACAGGGCACATGCGCACAATGCGTACGATCTATCGTAGTAGTAGGAGGGGGGTGTGTATAATGTGTATGTGTGTGAGGAGGAGGAGGAGGAGGAGGCACAGAGCTATAAGTGAATATGAAATAGAATCTGTGCAGATTTATAGGCTGCATAGAAACCGAATCAGACGCGCAAAGTGTGCGTCAAACCCGAGTTTTAACCCTTTAATGGAGGGAAAAAGAGATCATGCATTGTTTTTTTTTTTAAATTAACAAACTAGAAGGAGAACGAGGAGGAAAAAGATTCACTCAGTTAGTCAAAGCTGTCAGATAATCAATGTTTCTCCTTTTTCCTTGAACAAGAGTAGATAATAAAAATGGCAAATAGGCCTAATTATTGCATCATCTCCCCCTCCTCAACATGAAGCTGCACTCTCCATTTTAAACTTTTATAATAATAGTAAATATAACAAGCGTGTTTAAAGATGCAGTGTGTGTGTGTGTGTGTGTGTGTGTGTGTGTGTGTGTGTGTATGTGTGTGTGATATGAAATAATTAAAGCAGCATTTGTAGAAAAAGTCCTCTCATCGATTGAGGTGGAGACCTGCATGCTGCTGGATGTTTGGGGGATAACGTGACGAGCTGCTGGGGAACAAATTAGAACAAAAAAAAACATTTCTGATCAGGTTCAATATTTAAAAAAAACAAAAAAAAAACAGTGTTTATGTTGAACGTGTTGAATGTAAGGCGGGCAGAGCAGGCTATCAGAAATGTGTCCTTCACCTCCAGCTGCAACATGTGAACTCTCAGTTTCTACACTTTGAATAACAGCCACATGTCTTTTTTTTTAAAAGGCCACTTCTGTCTGCTTCATGAGCACGTACAAGCAATTTATGAAGCCACTGCTTTTGTGTTGATTGTTTACAAAGAAGGAGAAGAAGATTTACATATTTCTGTTTCATATTTCAAACCCAATCCACATTTCAGCAAAATGCACCTTTAAAAACTGTTAGTTTTCTTTGTAATATCTCACAAATGAAACATTAAAACATAAATATGAATACGAGTCTTCACCACATGGCCGGTAAAGAAAAGCACAGACATTAGAATAAGGTCATTAAAACCGAGAATAACTTCATTTTAAACACTTTCTTTCTCTCTTTTTTAAAAAAAAAAACAATATCGCATTATGCAAATCAAACCAGATCTACACAGCATCATTTAACCCTTAGCTAACCAGAGCAGACTGTCCTAGAATGTCTTTTTTATCTCCATGAAGGAAAAGTGACTTTTAGGGTCAATCTACAAAAATCAGGAACAATATGAGGAGGATTTCCTCACTGGCACAGGACGCGTTTTGTCCTTTTTTTTTTTATTCCACCAGACAAATAAAAGCCAAACACAACGAGGAGAGACATTTATAACGCCTCGATATCTGGATTGTTGTCTCTAAAGGAGGCCTGTGCACTGCAGAATATACACATCAACACATAGAAGTCATGTATTTAAGAGTATTTTTTTTTTTTAAACTGCACAGTGAGAGCATGTCTCAGCCTGTGGTTCAACATGTGCAGATGATCCTGTAAAGGTAAACTCTGCGCGTAAAAACCGCCCTGCTCGCTCAGTCACAATCTATTTTATTGTTTTATTACAGAGAAGCTAATGTCAGATTTTTTCACTTTTCATAGACAATGTGATCCCAGGGATTCTAACACAGACGACTATGCGTGTGCAAATGTTGCACCCAGGCCCTGATTATAATTCAGAGGCTGAGATGGTGTCATTTCCTCCAGACAGCCCCTGTTTTGCTGGGAGGTTAGAGGCCAAGCCCAGGCGGTAGCGGCCTGTCTGTGCCTCCATTGTCTGCTGCTTATTTAGCGCTCAACATTAATCTGCGCTTCCCCTCACAAGTGAGAAACAATCGCAGCATGAGAGTGGCCTGTCTAATTACATCTTTCACTCCTAACTTTTCAGTGCAGCAGCCGACGGGAGAGCTCGGATGGGTTCTTTTGTGAGGTGGACATTGAGAGAGATTTCGGAGCAGATAGGAGGCTGCTGCTCAGGTAGACTTTTAGGACACGAGGCTTTTTTGCAAAAAGCAGCAACATCAGGACAGGAGGCTACGGAATCAGTTTTAATTTAAAATAGTGCTCAGAGATCAGCCTGAAGGGTCTATGATGTGGCGTTTTTTCTTCTTTTTTTAATCCTGTGTGCATTTGAGCTGTCACTGTGTCAGCTCGCGTTTGGAGGCAGAATCCAAACGCAACACAAACACATTTTAACTAATTAGACTGCACTTTTATGTTATTATTATGCACAAAGTCTGAAGGCTATTTAAGAAAAAAAAGTAAAAGATAATGTAGACAATACCTAACAGAATCTCGTGCTTAAATTGCACAATTTTTTGTGCCAAAAATTCAAATTAGTACAACAGATTGAGCAGCAGGTTACTGTCCTAAAATTAAAATAAAAACTTTTATCTGCTAAAATTCAGTTTATCTGAAATGAACCTGAATTATCTGCCCGTGTCATATCAGAAAATGAGCCTCTGGTTCCAAACAATGACATTAAACAACAAAGTAGCCTCATGTGATCATTTTTTAGAAATGTGGATGAACTCCAATCCTTCCTAAAAAAAACACCTAAAGAGCTAACAATGCATGTTATAGTAATAAACAAAAAAAAAGAAGCAAAGTGACTTTCTGACTGGATTGTTCAGATCTCCTCACTCAGTGTCTCAGTCCTGCATCTCCTCTGGTCCTCCTTGGGTGCCCCCTCTTCTTTACGCACAGCCCCGCTTGAAGCAGCACGCAGGCGGAGCAGCGACTGATCCGTCCCTGCAGCTCTGGTGGAGTCCTGGGAGCAAGAGACACAAACTTCACGCTGGTCAGCAAAGTTACTCAAAGTTTTGTCTTTGGCGCGACTCGGTACCCTGAGCACCGTGCACAAAACAGTTTGTTTGCATCACTGATTTCTTTTAAAGGGATATGGACCCACTTCTTGGCCGAGCGCAGCGTCACGGCAGGCGAGCAGGAGAATATAAGGAAACATACTTGATGCACATTTTTGCTCGCTGATCCCAGACAGGAGCATCTTAGATACTCACATTTTTTAGTTTTTTTATGCATTTTGTTATAAATTATGAGCGACTTGTCAATTCATGCAGAAACAGAGTGCTGCTAAAAATCCATGATACAAACCGAGGGCGAGCTGCTGTGCCAGGTTAAATAAAAGAAAACAATCTGCTTCAATTCATATTTCAAGGAAAAAATGCGTCTGCAAAATCTTGTTTTTGCAAATGTGAGCACAGATCCACGCAGCAGGTGTGTTTCTCTGCGTGTAACCTTGGCCAGGACAAACTGACTTTTTGTTCCTTTAATTCTCCTAACAGGTGTTCAAAATAGCATCCAGCCTCATTCTGATAGTTTGTGTGATAGATATTTACAATTGTTCATCATGGGTTTTTTTCCACACATGATTTCAAACATGTTGACCTCAAAGATCCAGAAATGCATGAGGCCGTTTTTACTTTGAGAAGGTTTGTTTGTCTTCATACGAGCTGTTTTATTTTTATAGTTTTAATTTAGATTGCATGAAAGTGTTTGTCTTTACATGTCAGAGTGAGACTTCTGCACATCCAAGATGGGTACATTTGCATTACGACATAGTAAACATGTACTACTCCTTATTTTATGGGAGTCCCTCCCTGTCTTGCAAAGCAGGAACCCCGGGGGTCCCCACAGCCCACTTTGACAAGCTTCAACCTGCCTTTGTTTCACTGAACACACATTTTGTTGCGCGTCGTGTTGTTGTTGGTTTTTTTTGCAAACTAAAACTCTATAAATGTAAAGCTGCACACATCTTAAACACACATGAATTATCTGGGAGTATCTGAGCGCTCACACCGGATTTAAATGAGGTTTCTTCTTCGTCAGTTCGGGACTCTTTCCCTTTACTAAAGCGAGGATGGGCGTTTGTGGACTGCTCTGGAGTCTGCATCACATGGCCTAGTTTCTGCCCTCCCATTGGTCAAAGGCACGTGTCTGGGAGGACGGTGGGAAAACGTCACTCGGGGGGCTCGTATTGAAAATAAGAACAAAACTCCAGAGTGAGAGTATTAGAGCATCAGTTTAGGAGCCTCTTTATTTACCCTTAGTTTAGTTTAGGCATAGGCACTGCTGAGCGCACTCGAACCGGCTAACTAGAGAGTGGATGGTGCACAAATGGCACATGTTATCCCTCTACGATAGCAGCTGTAACCCGAGAGTGAGGGAGTACATGTGAAAAAGTATGCTTTTCTCAGAGGACACTATCGCAAGGCTTTGCATGGTGTCCAGGGCACTCGTTAGAATTTGAGTTAATTTTTTTATTTATTTTTACGCGTGCAGTTTTTTTTTTTTCATTTCCCCCCAGAAGTTCTTTGCATTTTTTTTTATTGCAGCAGAGAGAGCGATAAAGGGGTTAAAGAGAGTAAAGCGGAATCAGTATGGAAGAAAATGATCACGGCAACAGAGACGTGGTGGAGCGGCAGGAGTCGGCGGATGAATCCAACAGAGCCATCCTACCCCTGTTGCAGGCGCCGGGGAACCCGCAGATCCCTCACCGGGTCACCAATTTCTTCATCGACAACATCCTTCGGCCGGATTTCGGGCGGAAAAAGGATGGGGGCGCAAACCGCGAAGAGAGTAGCCTGGCGTCGCGTCGGGAGAGCCACAACAGTCCCGCCGCCCCTCAGACCGAGCCGGTGGGGAGCACGGTGCCGGCGGAGGGAACCTCTACTCCGCACACGGTCACCGGGACCAAGAAACCGGCTATAGCCGCCGAGGAGCCTCTGAAACCCCACGGGGAGAACGGAGACCAGTGCCTAAGCTCAGACTCAGACAGTTCCCAAGCCAGCTCAAACCCGGCCCAGTCCAAGCCAATGCTGTGGCCGGCCTGGGTCTACTGCACCCGATACTCGGACAGGCCTTCTTCAGGTTGGTGCATGCGTTTTTTTTTGTTTTTTTTACTCTATTCGTTATTCTCGGTAACCTGAAATACCCCGTAACACTGACCCCGGATGCCTTGACCGACTTCTCCCGAGCTGAGTGAAGCGAATCGTAACTGTGCAGCGAAAATTGAAGATTTACTAAATATTTAAGCAGTCTGATTTTTAAAAAAAGAAATAAGCGATTGTGCACAAAACACAGATCCCATGACAAACTACACACACAACATGCTTAATGTAGAAAAATATGAAGGCTAAAAATAAAATAAAATAAAATAAATGGGCTTTCCGGTGAGAGTAGTATTTTTTTCGTTTGTGAGAAAGAAAAAATATAATTTCAAGAATAAAACATCCACACTTTTCTAAATAATTAAACTTAATCTGCTCGAAAAAACATAGACCAACATATTTAAAAAGCTTTTTACGCACGTGATTATTCTGTACAAAAATATTCCCTTCCAATGAGGGAACTTTGGATTTACCTCGGGGTTTATTTGTAGGCTACATATGATAATATTGGGCTCTTATATTAACTAAACATGCGCGCTGACAGGGTTTTTTTCGTCTCCTGCATCACGTGTAGCTTTGAAAAATAATTCAGTTTTGGTGTCGTGGCTGTTTTCTGTTTGGGGTGGATTAAAAATGCATGTTAGAGCAATGGAGGCTCGCCCTGCACAGCTCACCCCATATGTCGCTGAGTTAAGTTTTATTTTGAAGAAAACAGATGCTTTAACTTCTCAGCATGCAGGGGAGACGGACATGTGTTGTGTTTAACTTATAGTATCCATCGAAAAGTGGAGTACAACTTGTTCTCATGCATTATGTAACGCGCTATGGAGTGGCGTAGGAGACTACTACGAGTTGTAGCTGCACAGTTTTGATGTACACACGCTGATTCATCAGTATGGAGAGACTCAGGCCTGCACTGATGTGTCCTTTAATGAATGTGTTTCCTCTCTGTTTGGAGGCGCGCTTGTCCAAAAGCTCCCCTAAAACAGGCCTCCATCCAGATGGAAAATTAATGTGGATCTAATGTGTGCTGCTCACATTCGGCTCACGTTTTGCTCCATTGAGGAGGTTTTTTTTCATTTTTTTTTCAAGTGACCCACAAAAGATGTAACAGCACTGAAATGAGCCCTGTGTTTTTTAACCAGCAACACACTTACTCACCAACTTTTCTACTCTTGTCCTATTGGTTCAAAATTCCATATTATTGCGTTTGTGTGAGTGCGCACGTATACGCATGTGTGTAAGTGAGGAAGAGGGATAGAAACAGGGAGGGAGGGGAGCTTTCTGCTTCTTCTTGGGTGTGTGTTGTTTTTTTTTTTCAGTGGACGTGTCAACATTTTGCTTTTTTTGTAACAAATGAGACAAAAATGCTTCAAGAATTAAACTTCTTCTGGAGGGTTTTTTATCAGCTCCTAATGACATTGGTTTAAAATATTGTTTACATCGATTTTTTGGTAATTAAATATGCTCTGAGTTTTCCTTCCAAAGCAGATTTGAAGCAGCTATTTTAGAGGAAAAGTGAACTTTAGTAGTCTACAATATAGTAGAGTAGCTGTACGTGATGTGTTTTTAATGAGACAAACTCATTATTCGTGATTTGTCTGATTCATAGAAAGCTCTACTAAAGCAAATGTTGCCTGTAAAATCGTTTTCGGATTCATATTTACCAATCTCTATGTGACTGTGACCCCCCTCCACCCCCCACACCCCCCTCCCTCCCCACTACAGGGCCAAGATCTCGCAAACCAAAGAAGAAAACGACCAGCAAAGAGGACAAGCGACCACGGACGGCCTTCACAGCAGAGCAGCTGCAGAGACTAAAGACGGAGTTTCAGACGAACCGCTACCTGACCGAGCAGAGGCGGCAGAACCTGGCGCAGGAGCTGGGCCTGAACGAGTCCCAGATCAAGATCTGGTTCCAGAACAAGAGAGCCAAAATCAAGAAGGCCACCGGCGCGAAGAACAACCTGGCCTTGCACCTGATGGCACAGGGACTGTACAATCACGCCACCGTGTCGTCGAAGGACGAAAAATCAGACAGCGATTGATTTCCAGAGAAGTCACAGAGCAGCCTCCACGACGAAAAGAGACCTATAGTCATCCTATGATAGATTATACAGAGATATCACACCATACAGGAGTATTTAACGACACCACAGCAGATAGAAATATCCAGAAATTCTATGACTATCACTTAAGATTCACCAAGGGCCCATAACAAGACACACATGGTACAGAGACCCTACAGGGACATTTAAAGGCACCACAGCTCTCTATAGGCTCCTATAGGAATATTATAGCGATGTTTCGTTCTACGGGAGGTTTTCGTGAAGCCTACAATGCAATAATTTCATCGAATAAAGGGCCAGTGTGTGTAGAGTATACCAGCATTAAATTCTTTTAAAAAAAATAAGAGAGATATTTCTGCAATATCACGTCTATAAAAGATGTTGTATAAAGGTATGTTTTCATTGTTTGTCACCCCCCCCCCCCTCCCCTCTCCAGGAGGTAGCTTCACATGTTAACCCCCCCTCCATGTTTTTTATATAGGCCTATACTGCTAAACCATGATTGTCATCGTGCACTTGCATTCAAACGAACTGACGCTTCCACCTGTCAGCGAGGCGAACAAAACTCAAGTCCAAAGAATATTTTTCTGCTGCATCCAAGGCTACTGTGAATTTAAATAAATGCCAACACGAGTGTTTTATGTCCACGCTTTTGTTTTTGCTTTCCTTTGTTGTGTTCCGTGTACAAACGGACAAGAGAGAGGACACTTTGCCAGGAGGAGTCAGACGCATTTGGGCAGAATTTTGGATTTTGATACGCTTTTTTAAAAACACAAATAAATTCACAAACACTTTATAATAAGTGACCGAGAGAGAGAGAGAGAGGGGTTTGGATTTGATTACACACGTCACGTCACTAAAAAGGGATGCTTTGCTTACTTGTGTGTGCGTGTGTGTGTGTGTGTGCTCGTCTCATCGCCTTTAAAACAAATATGTGCGTGTTTCATTCGTTTGGCCAATAACGCATCAGTGCAGCTATTCTCGTTTTTTTAAAATAGCAATATGAATCATGTCGTTGTAGCTGGACGCATTGGAGGCTATGACGCTGCCTTGAAAAGTCACAGAAACAAACTCTGTAGCATAGAGACAATGATGACACGCGTTTTTACGCATTCCGAGTAGAGTCTTTAAACGCAGCTTATTGGATGTTTTTCTGTCAAATCTTTCTCTATATACAGTTTTTTATCACATATCCATATATCATTCAAAAGGAACAATCCAGTCAGTGAGTGTACTCCACATGTTGGACATCTCTTATCGTTGTTGAAAGGACTTCATATGTGTATTTATATAGATTATATTGAGAAAAAAAAATCTATCCAATGACCAGTGTTGCTTTAGAGTAGATATCTGAGGTGTTTACACTGCTTGTTTATCTTGCAATAACTTCTTTGGTTTTCTTTTTTCTTGTGAATGAAAAATAGTTTATGGGGCCTTTGCATGAAAGCTGCAATCTGTTGTACTCGGGGGTGGGGAGGGGAGGGAAGGGGGGGGGGGGGTGGAAAAAAATAACTGTGTTTCTAAACTCTGGTCTTTGTCGACGGGGAAAGTATGATGGAGTTCAAGTTGTCGCTGACTGTATCCATATACCAAATTGTGGACTTTTTCTGCCTTTTCAAAGTGTTTTTGTTGTGTATCTGCAAAAAGTGTGTGTGAATTAAAATCCACCAAACAGAAACACACTTTGCCTTAAAGTTCAGGTGTGAACTTTTTGTTCCTGAAACGTGACTGTGCCGAATCAGAGAAGCAGTATTACTTCAAATGCAGACTATTCAAGAAGTTGAATGCCTTTATGAGAAAAACTGCTGGTACGACATATTGAATCTACTCATCAGCGTCTATATCTATCTATATATGAACATGTTTAAATGAAATTACAACACAGAGTTGTAGAATACAATGCTATTTTTTATTTTACGTTGGAAGTATTCTTTGGTATAAATGTACATACTTTGTATCATGTATTAATTGTGTAATTAACTGCCTCCTGAAAAACTGCAAAAGAGTAAATAAAACCTTGAAGATTATACACAAAAACACGTCGCTGTCACTTTTATCTGTGGACAACACAAAGTGCTCAAATCGTCCAAAAAAATGTTTACAATGATGCTTTCAAACATGTCAGGAAATTCACAAATCGTATCACAAACATTATCATTCTGCACAGCGTGACAAGACTTTCCACGCAGACGCCCACTCGTTCTGGGATCGACATTCACGGAGGATCACGTTCACGGGTGTGCAGATTAAAACATTTTTTTTTTTTTTTTTTGCAGAAAAGCATCCAAACATTATGCAAGGGGAAAGCCTTGAACAATTCCCAGGCATGTTTCCCTCAACAATGCCTGATCTGCATTTCCATACTTGCACCGCTAGTCTTTGAAACGCCATGTCTAACGGACAGTGAGTATAGCATCGGAGCGGATAGAGCTGCTCCCAGCTCTGTCTCCAACCACGGTCAGTCTTCCTTCTTCTGAAAGGGAGCCTGGGCTTCTATCATAGGGCAGAAATGAGAGTCGAAAGGGGAGAGAGAGGGGGAGGGAGGAGGCGAAGGTGGGGGGACACTAGAGAGAGAGAGAGAGCAATGAAGGTCAAAGCCTGTCATGGCTGCAGGTGGCTGGTCCCCCCCCCCCCCTCCCCTCCCCCGCCCCTCACTAACCCATTCTCCACACACAGCTTTCTCACTCACCAACTCTTACTCTCTCTCTCGCTCACACTCGGCACACATTTTTTTTTTTTTACTATCATAGTTTTTTTTTATTTTATTCTCCACACACTTCATTCAGGTCTCCTGCCTCCTCACATGCACACATTCCCCCGTTGTTGTTTTTTTTTTTTTTTTGCTCCTTCAATAGGAACCTTCATCAAAATATTCACAGTGCAGGGAGAAAGCTCCCCGAAGTTCAGTTAGGGACACCAATGCATGATGAACAATAGCCGAAAAAGCTGCGAGAGGGTTGAACACGCATGGGCACATTCTCCTGGAACGAGAAAAAAAGAAATGATTGGAGAAGTATTAGTCCTCTCCAGGTCGAGCTTCAGGAGGTCAAGGGAGCAGAAGTGGATCAGAAAAGTGTTTCTCTGCTGTGAAAAAAAGAATAATTTATTATTTATAAGTCATCCAGTCAGACAACAGACACATTTCTTTCTTCAAGTGGATGCAAAAAAACATCCAGAATAAAAAAGTCTGGAGTGGAGAATCTGTGCTGCTGAGCAAAAGTGGAAGTGAGCAGAGGATACATCAGGAGAGTATCAGTGTCTTACCTCCTCACACAAAAGAGCCCCCCATCCCGCTATGACCTCTCCCACCACCACCTCCTCCAACCCCCTTTTCCCCTACTGTGTCATTTACCCACAGTTTTCTAAACGCTTCCTCCGTCCGGCCAGAGGAGGAATCTGCTCAGAGGTGCCCGGGCTTTTGTGGAGGAAACATAATTAAAGTGGTGAAAGATGTAAAAAGGTGAAGAATGGGGATGACATCAGGCCAATTTCACACTTGGCACTCGAATGGCTAGGTCCAAGCCAGGACTCTTGCCTCGCAACACAGATCAAAGACCCACTGTCACCGCACCAGTGCAGAGGGGGGAAAAAGAGGCAAAAAAGGACACCTAACTATGCTAATCCCCAGGACGAATATATTTTAATCTTGTTAGAATACAAGTTAATGCCGTGGCTCAGTGACTGAACTTTTTGGTTAAGAATGAGAGGTGGACAGAATTACTTTTTACCTTTTTCTACACGAGGTGCCGGATAAACAGAGTCTGAACAAACTTTCTTTTTGGGCAAACTCAGCACATTAGCGAGTCCTCGTACTGTACACAGGAGGCCTCTGAAAAGGCGAGCAACAGATTTCATTAAGAACAACGAAAAGGAGGGAAAGAATCTACCCCCAGAGGCTGTCAGTGACCCCCGTGTGAAGCCCCACTAGGGCACCTAACATGCAAAGGAAATGAGTATTTTGTGGACTGGTTTGTCCCCTGCTCACATTGAGCCCTCCTTCCTACAAAAGCACCTTGGTAACCCTTGATCTCTCATGTATGGAAGTCAGGGCGCTGGGGCCTGCAGAAGTTGACTAGGCAGACAATAGCGAGCGGATGCTTTCTGGAGAAGTCACACCCAGGCAACTCTCATTTCACACACCGTGTTTGAGTTACCTCCCTTGGAAAAGAGAAAAAAAAAATGAGATGCAAGACTTTTCTGAGAAGATTCCCTTTTTTGTTCGCTTAACGAAATTCAGGAAAAACAAGTGTTCTTGTCCTCTTTTTGTCCCCATGTAGCTGCAGAGTGTGGGTTCAGGAGTGAAAGGACGAGGGGAAGAATAAAAACATTTCACTCCTGGTGAGTTGTTTACAGCACGCTTTGACCCACAGAACTTCTTCTACAGAAACCGAGACGAGGACGGGCCTTTGGAAAAAAAAAAAAAATAGAGAGATTTCCTAAAAACTGGAGGAAGGAAACATTTGTTGAAGAGTTTGAATCTGCTTTCACTAGTTTGTGTCACAGACTGCGTGTGAAAACACTTCTGTTACTATGGCAACAGATCACGACAAAGTCCTGAAACTGAAAAAAAAAAACCCACGACGCTCACTTTGGATTTTATTTAGTAAAAGAGTTTTATTTTAAACAAAGGGAGGGGGGGGGAGGGGGAGGGGGGGGGGTCCAACATGTTTTTATTACATTCATTTTCAAACAACGTTCATGATCGACATGATAACGGGGATCTGATAGTAACCATGTGTGTTGTGTTTTATTGGTCCGTTTGTTTTAGAGTCGCGGTGAACAGAACATGAAGACCAACACGGCCGTCAGAGCGCGAGGGGACGGGACGGCCTCAAAGCGCTCGTTTGGTCAGACGCGCAGTCCGAACACTGAAGCTATGATTAAAAAACAGAAAAGAAGACGACGCTCAGTTCACCGCTTCTCCTTCTCGACTCCCGGCAAATCAAAAAAATGAGACGAGTAACGCAGGAAGAAACTCGAGTTACTTTTGACCCACTGTTTCTTTATCGTTTGGATCGGAGACAGTTTTTTTGAATAAAAACCATTTAAAGACGTTTAAAGAAGCGAGGCCGATGTGAGGAAAACTTTCTTCTAAATGTTTCTCAGGCCGATTACAAAACACTCTAAAAAGTGATTTCACACCTGCAGAAAACTCCTGAAACACTCAGGCTGAGCGTCATGTGTGAACACAAACATCTGAATGTTTCTCTCTTCACCCGGAGTTTCTCCTCCAGCCTCCTCGTATTTATTCACCTGGAGCCAGTGGGAGGGGCCAGTGGGAGGGGGGGTGGTGACCTTTATTCCCTGTGATCGCTGCACGACCATAGACTGTCTGCACGCCACCTCTACCATCTCCGTGCTCTAATCAACCTGCTGCTGCATGTTTCCTGTTCTCCAGGATGTTCTTCTACTCTTTTTAGTTCACATTTAGCATTGATAGAAAGACAAATATTCTCATTATAGCGTCGTATAGAGGACTCTGTTTTACGTCATGTCTTACCTCAGGAGACCCCGCCCCCCCCCTCCTGTCTGACCTCCTGCTGTGAGGTGCATGTGTGAACAGATCAGGAGGATCTCTGGAGCAGTCCTCCTGAAGTGATCTCGACGGCTGAATATTAGATCACCTTTTAAGTATTGTAAGTTTTTGAACATCTAACAGGAAAATAATCTTAATCCTCACAAAGGTTTTGATTTAATTTCTTCTTCAGGCTTCTTGGTAAATAAACTTTAAATCAATGAAAAGTTTGCAGACTTTAACCTGCTCGGGGAAATCTATGAAATCGTTAAAAATCAGGCTAAGATATGTATGAAGTGCAGAAAAATCTTCATAATGAAGCGAGCTTAAATGCAACTTCTGACTCCACAGAAATATTTCATCCCTCCGACGTCCTTCTCTCAAAGATTGAACCTGGAAATCTGGGAGTTTAATTCTGGATCTGTTGCTCCCTGAAGTGCAGACTGTTCAAAATGTATCTGAAGCCTGTTCATGGTCGAGACAGGTTTACCGATAATATCAGAGAAGAAGAAACTTTCTGTACTTTGTTGTTAAAACAAATACAGGAGAGGTATGAGTGGTAATGTGCAGGGCTGCAGTTTAATGACAGAGATCCTGCATGGAGGGAGTTTGTGCACAGATAGCCGAGCTGAAGGGGCCGTTTACTTCTTCTTCTACATACTAAATTAAGATGTACAACGTACAGTCATGCCATTTCTGGCTTTTCTCACCGAGTTGGTGTTGCTTGCTGACACAGCTCGACAGGGTCAAGGAGACGTCTGACTCACCTCAGGCCCCCTTGCTCTCCCCGGGGACCGGCCTGTCACTCACTCTGTGGTTACGCATCATAGCTGACAGAGGCACAAAGTGAGAGCTCGATGCTGCATCAACAGCAGCAACATCATCACCCCAAAAAAAAAAAAAGAAAACAACCATCCTTAGCATGACATCTTCCTTCCTAGTTTCACCAGCGGCTCACTGTGGAGGGGGAGAAGAGAAGAAGAAAAATACACATTCACACCACGAGCCAATAATAAAGTGTCATTCAGAGCTAAAAATAGACGATTTGGACATTTACCTGAAAGATTCTCCTCCCTGCAGTTTGGATGTGGACGGCCTTGCGATGGAGTCGTTATGAAGTGGAAGGTGGACCTGTGAGGATTTAAAAAATGAACGGGTGTAACACTTAATTTCAGACTTAAGTTCACTGAATGTGCGCTCTGTGATCCATTGAGGAGTCTGCGGCTCATCGGTGCAGCGTGCGGCCTTTAATCGGTGCGATAGTTAGATGACATAATAAGCGCTGCGTGCATTTGACAAAGAGTCAAATGGCGTCCGATGGTCACCGAGCACTTTGATCTTTGTACATTCAAAATGAAGACAGAACCCCGTCAGAATACAAACGATGCTGAGGCCAAACGGTACAGTAAATGTTCTGTAGATTATTATTATTATGTTTCATCCGACAGAGAGGAGCGTTCTGTGATAATCAAAGAGTGCCCTGTTCCCATCATGCAACACTGCAAGCCAAAATATGGCAGATAAAATGGCAGCTCGCCAAACACAGCGAGATGTAGCGTAAGAAACGTGGATTATAGTGCAGTAAGGTTATTTTTCACTTTTTATTGTCTGCTTGGTTAAATTTGTACGATTAATATTCTGCTTCGCTTCGATTTCTGTTTTTTATCTTAAATGATTCACATGACAGCCGTAGTTCTGGATCTGGGCGTGCAAACAGAACGTTATTGTGCACTTTACAGTTAAAGCGTTAACCCTTTGCGCTCCATGCACAGCTCCATCTAGACCTTCTCATATGAGACGTTGTTCTCAGACAGACAAAAACACCAAAAAAGAAAGAAAAAAAAAAGAATAATCTGGCACACAAGGCGAGATGCGGCTCAGTCGACCGTGCCTTAGCTCACAGGAGTGGGCGTCTCTCTCTCTCTCTCCCTCTTTCTCCCTCTCTCACTCATTCTGCTGCATGCTGCCATTTTAACTCTTCCTGATTGGCAAGTCAAGAGGGCGGGGTGTTGGGTAGCGGCGGCCATGATGGTGAAATCACTACACCCACTCCCGAGGAGCAGCCTCAGCATCAAAGGCCAACTCGTGCATTGGGCCGTGTTGTGGTTCAGGCCAAAAACCCAGAGACAGGCTAGGTGTAGAGGTTACAAGTTACGGCGTGGAACAAATAAGAATAACGCCAACAAGCACGCCAACAACACGCACGCTGAAACATTCCTGGAGAATACACACACGCAGCATGTTGTTCAGACATTTTGGAAAATGAGCAGAGACAGAAATCATCCCGATTATCTGCAAAGACTTTAAAAAATAAAGACGTAGAAATTATGACATCATGAGTGTTTTAAATTGAAAACACTAAATTTAAAGATATTACAAAAGATACAAACTGTCAGCGTTTATATCATATTTAAATTTTTGGATTGGAGTCGTTGAGCTTGCATTTATATTTTAAAAAGCTGAAACTTAAAAATCAGACGTTAAAACGCTCAAAGCCGGAGCTGCACAGAAGTGTTTCCAATCGAACAGTTGAAGGAAATAAAAAAAAACTGAGATCGAAATCAAAACAACAGAATTAAAGCTCAAGGTTGAATCCCCGTCTTTGGTTCACTGAGGTGACGCATTAAAGAACGCTCAGCTACATTTAATATAAAGCTCAGGACGGGGGAGGGATCTCAGGAAACACGTAGACCATGAATGCATCATGATTTGTTGAATGTTACAATTACCAAGAGAAAAAAATGACTTACTGCACACAAGAAACAATTCTCCTCAATATGTGAACGCTGGAAAAATTAATGCACCAGCGGGCTTCCTGTCAGAGATTTTAAAAAACAGTCCTTAAAGAAGTGTGGTCATTGGATCAGACGTCGGCCGAGTCTAAACTGTTAAAAAAGTTCTCTCTCTCTCTCTCTCTCTCTCTCTCTCTCTCTCTAACCGTCTTGATGCCGTCTGCAAGCGGACGGGAAACGTCAAACACAATTTGGTGAATTAAAAACAAGAACCTTGCTCGTGTCCCCTCAAAAAAGATTGTGGGACACATCCGTACCCCCGCCTTATTTCCCCCTCACCCCCCCCCCCCCCCCCCAAGTCTTTAAAATTAAAAAAGAGAAGAAAAAAAAAATGACTTCCTTGGATGACCTGAGTGGATTCTAACCAACTACATTTGGGGTCAAAGTTCATTATGTCCCCTTGGCAACACCAGGGCAACAAGTAACGGTGTCTAGACAGGTCATGGTATCAACCCCCCTAACGCCCCCCCAACATCCCCATGCCCAAACCAACCCAACACCCCCTGGTTCTTTCCGGAAGGAGGTGTCAGCAGCAGCCAAGTGCAGAGTAAACAGGGCAGGGAGGAGGGTGGCCTCTGGCCCCTGTGAGGTCGGATCAGCACCTCCACCCTCCGCTGATCAAAGCCGAGGATCCTCCATGTCAGGGGGCTGTGGTCAGAGGGGGGGAGGGGGGGGCAGGGTCGGGAGATGAACTCTTCTGTAATCTAGACGTGTCCAGACCCCGATTGTCTTCTTTCACAGCCTAAAAATGGACCCTTCCGGTGCCGCTGATTACATTAAGGGAGGACGGCCTCCTTTCACTGGGGGCGCCCGGGACAAAAGAGGCGCTTCCGTGCCCCTCGCCATCTGGTCCCAAAATAACAGAAAAGGTCCCAGGAAGAAGAAAAAAAAAAAGGGAGAAGAAATAAGCGCCCAGCCTTTAAATGAAAGGGCCGCTGTTTGAATAGACGGGACAGATAAGCAAACATACAGTAAAGCCTCGCCACGTTTACCCCGAGATTGGAACCCAACAATCTAAAATCAGCAAATAAAGCCGTGTGCGTGGGGCGCCGACGAGCAGGTCCGCAAACTATTGACAGATTTAACCAGAAATGGAATCCATGCTGTGCACCACACAACTGTGCCACACATACATCATTATGGAGCGCTAAATATCAACGCCTAGAGGCTTCTCCATCCGTTTAAACCGCTACACGACCACGCAGCAGGCGAGGGAGACGATGCAGGAGATAAGACGTCATGTGTTCACATTAAAACTCAATCAGTAGCTGAGAAAGTTGGCACCAATGAACGTTATGTGCAACTTTATGGAGAACGCACGTCGTACGTCTGCCGTATTTCCCAGCACGGGTTTCATTCGGCGCCACTTTGCAAAAAGATGCATGTCAGCGTTTCCATCCTGGCGTCATTTATTTTTAGATTTTTTTTAGCTGTCGTTTGAGGTCCAGATTATTTGGTGTCATCCATCCTGGCTTTGGAACGACCCAATGAAATCAAGCCTCAAGACCTCCATGCTTGTTTTGATATTTTCGACGCCATCGTCTCCGGTTTGCGAGTAACCACACAAACAACCAATCACGTGCAGAGTTAAAGGAGAACATCATTGTTGGTCTTTGCTTGATGTTTTGTCATAAAGTGACTAAAAACTGGAACGATGATGAACAGGAAGTCGTAAATCTAAACGTGCTAAGACTCGCCCGGCGTCTTTTTTAAAGATCCTTCTTTTGGTTTTAACATTTTGTTCGGCCTCCATGAACGCTTCCCAACATGTCCGCCTTTCACTTGAGCTGCATCGCCTTTGTTTTTGTCACTAAATGTAGAAAATCTGGGATTTGGGAGTTCACTGATTAATCACACGCTCTCTGTTATGCACGACTCGTTTTTTCTACTCGCAGTCCACGAGGAAATATTTAGCTAAATAAACAAACCTCATTAGTGGCAAAGGTGACGGCGCCCTTGATCCGGAATGGTTTTTGTCAGGAGGAAGGTGAACGTGCGGCGTGGAGAAGGATTGAGCGGCATGCACGCCCAGCTGGGACGAGCAGCCTGAAATCTGAATTCAGCTCTCGAAAAAAATATTCTGCACACAGGAAGTAAGTCGAGCAGCTTCACATCCCAAAGGTCAGTGTGACCAAGGACTTTACTCCTTTCTTAAAATAAAAAGAGTGTGAAAACCTCAAAGGGGATCCAATGAATGTTCAGCTCCACCAATCAGGACAGAGATGTTCGGACTATGAACTTCCTGTCATACCTTTAAACCTCCTGTACCTGCACATAAAACCATCTACAGCACAGAAATCAGCTTTAAATCGAATGTTTAAGATAGATCTGTCATCCTACGGGTGCAGGATTTAAAAAACAGAATAAACTGATATATTGTTTAGTAGAGTTAAAACACCCTTAATATCCAAGGTGAATCCATGCACCTGATGAAGGAGCTTTGAGTTATTCATGTTATTTTAATATCTCCTTCTTAGAGTTAAATAGACAGTGTCCTCAGCTCTAGTTGATTATGCATAGTGTTAAATAAATGAGCACTGAAGTGAAGCGCTTACCTTCAAAAAATTGGGTTTGCTACAGGTCAGAATTTTTAATCTATCGCTTCATTTTTTTTACGTCATCAAATCAAACGGAGGCCAGTTTTCACTTCCTGTTTCCATAAATAAATAAATAAAAAGCTGTTGGAATAAAAGTGAAATTCAAGGACAGAAGAAGAAGAAATGGTCACACACCATAGAGGATTCACATCTAACCAAACGTACAAAGTGTGAAACGAGCGCTGAGACAAACGACCCCCAAAAAGGGAATTTTACCAAAGTGACCCGGAAGTGATCGAGTGAGCGCTGAACGACTGTGGGAAATGTGTCATGCACAGTTCCGGGTCAGTTTTGGTGTTTTGGTTCTGTTGAGATTCTGTCGTTTGGGGACTTGTAAATGTGTTCTGCTGATTGTAAACTTTTCTCAGCGCCGTCTGACAAAACAAAAACATTATTCATTGAATTTGTTTACATCCTAATTTTGTGAAGTTAAATCTTCTTGCAGAACGATGTCATCGCCTTTCCCGTCTTTGCTGTGTTCGAGTTTTGCTCGTTTTGCTCGTAGTGGCGCCTGGCCCAAAATAAAGGTTGGTTCTTTTTAAAGAGGCTGAGGTTTTTACGTTTTACGGTGTATTGCACAAATCAACAGGCTGAATAAGAAAACGGACAGTCTGCTGGTTTGATTCTTGACAGCTAAATGTGGAGAAGTGGAGGGATTACAGTCGACTGCAACTTCTTAAGAGACATGACAACACGCTCCTCTCATCCTCGTTGTGGTTCAGCAACATCCTATAAATATTGTACATCTTGTTTTTTTTAAAACTATATGTCATGTCATGGAGAAGAACTTCATTTAGGAACGATGAGGAGAGAATAACCCACAGCGGGTGATGTGTTATCTGTCTGTCTGCTGTTCTAGTTACAAAAATCTCAAATCCAAAATAAGAGGACAAGTTCCCCTAACCCCCCCCCCCCCCCCAAACCCTCAGAGATGGAGGCATCCAACAGCTCCTTTATGAGACTGAAGGCTCTTCTCCTGTCTCTCTTCAGCTGTCCTATCCAATAAAGGCAAAAAGGTCCAAAAATAATGATAATCAACATGCATAAACACGGCGTTGACAAGCAGTTGTCGGCCATATTTGGGGGTCTTTTCTAACGGTTCTGCACACTTGCATCCACTCAGAGAAAATCTAACCCCTGGTATTTCATGTTGCTTTTCTTTGTTCCTCATTTACTCCAAACATATTTTCTGTTCTTTGTAGTTTTTGATTAGAAACTATCTAAAAACACGTAGACCCAGGAGCGTGGCATGGGCCCCTCTGGAAATCTGATTGGCCTTCCCCTGATATCAGACTTTTACAGCAGCTGCCTGAGAAGTCAGTGTGTTTGCCAACAACAACAATCGATAGTTTATAAAAACAAACCGTTTCCTGAGATGTCATGCACATCACAGGAAGTGGTTTAACGTGCGGCCTTTCTGCGCAGGAAATAATGACTTCTTTGGATTTCCTACAAGGCCCCCACCAGAGGGGTGACCTGGGCCCCCCCTAGAAATCTGAATTGCCGCCCCAGGTGTCATCCTAAAAGTGCTAAACTGCGATTGGCTTTTGCCCTGTCAGAGGCGGGACTTGTGTGAAAACCAACTATGAGGTCTGTTTTTTACAGAGGCTGCTTGTAGTTTTCATATCAATGAAGCAGATTTTATTTTGTTTATACTTGATGTTGCTCTGCCTCTGGTCACTTCCTGTCAGCACCTCTGGTCACTTCCTGTCAGCACCCGTGTGTCTGATCAGACTTAAATCTGTTTGTTTGCACTTCCTGGTTGTCTCCTCCTCTCTCTCATTGCTTGTGTTCTCACTCTCTGACGTTCATCGCTTTGGATGAAAGCGTCTGATATATTCATTGTAGAATTGTGTGTTTTTGTGCACGCCACACTTCAGGCTACTCCTGCATAATTCAGAGCCCCGGTTGGGCCACCCCAGTGAAAAAAGTCTGCACACGGCCCTGCGTATACCCGAAGAGAACAGAAGATACCAGGGCTGAGAGCTAAAATGCTGCAAGATGGCGATCTCCTGGTAAATTATACAAAGAAGGTTAAATACTGATTTACATGTGTGGGAGTCTGATGCACACCACTTAAATAAATCTGATCATCCTTCACCAGAGAAAGGATGCTTAAAGGGGAAAAAACAGCTTTTCTGAGTTGGGCGACCTTAAACAAAAAGTTGTACAAGAAGAAAAGTGTTTTATATTTATGAAATTCACTTTGTTTTTTCAAACAGGTTGAGCTTAATAAAATAAAAAAAACAGAGGACCAAGATACACAAGAGCTGAAGCAACCCTCCTCGTACAGTTGCTACACAGGAGTTAGACCTCCTCCTCCTCCTCCTCCTCCTCCTCCTCCTCCTCCTCCTCCTCCTCCTCCCCTGCCAAATGTTGATTCCTAAAACATTTGAGAAGAAATGCAGGAAAGCCAAAAGCCCTTCCACCTGCAGGTTGAGCCACATCTGACGAGTACTGTCCAGTGGTCCTGCATGTACTACAACACGCCTGGAAATCAATCGAGTGTTTTCCATACTCTCTCTCTCTCCGACTTCCAAAACTCTTCTTCTCCTTCTGTGAAACATCAACACTGAGGGGAGTTCTCCTGTTAGCATCACCGAGTCCCTCGTCCACCAAACTCTCAACACTGGAAAGTCCTCTACTTCAAAATGTAAACAAAAGCAGCATTATTAAGTCCAACCCTCCGCTGGGTCCCTGAGTCTGCTGGGGGGGGGGGGGGGGGGGGGGGGGGTTTCACACACACACACACACACGCACCGGCTCAGGCTTCACAAACTGCAGGATGAGTGAAGCGAGCGTGACATATAGAGGGCAGGTGGTGCCAGTCAAGTGAAGTGCACAAGCACAGTCCCCAATCTGTAGTTTCTTAGCTGCATAATGAGAGTGTTTTCTCCAAATAATGTCATCAGGCCTTATAGAGAGACTCATTATTCAGTTGCGACAAACAAACTGGAAATAACATCCAATCCTACGGAGACCTGAGAGCTGCGTTCCTGGGAGGGACGCAGAGTCGCCGTGTGAAACGAACAAGAACCAACACGACACCTGGCATTTTGCAGCTAAAGTGGGCTGTTGCACGCTGCTGAGCACAATGGCGAGATATGCCTCTGTTAATTGTGCAGGTTTGAGAATAGAGAGTGAGGGGACGGGGAGGGGAGGGGTTTGCACATATGTTGTCCAAATATATATTTTTTTTCTTTGAGAAATCAAGCATGATTGATGTTTGTTTGTTTTTTTTATTTATGTGTGTTTTATTTTAAAAAGACAAACTGAAAACTGCCACACAATGAAACTATCAGAGTGTTTGTGGCGGACGCTAATTTTTCAACACTCGGCCGATATTATCATATCAAGTGACTATCGGCATCTGCTGAATTTATCACAGATATGCACCAATAGATTTATTCACCAGTCAAACAGCATTTCGTCTGAGTATCATTGTATTACACTAGCAGTTCTCTGTCACCAGCAGGGGGCGCTATATGGATTACAACAAGCATCATCACTCTGCAGAGTATCAAGCGGTGATGCACGGACATGCTCAGTTACTTTCCAGTCGAGTGAACATCTTGTCTTTGTTTAAATCTTTTCCACAAGTGTTTGAAAACTGAGGTATCAACGCAATAAATGTGAATATCTATATCCACCTCTAAAGATCGAATCCAACATAGATCTAAAAACGGATATCGGCCGATATATTAGTATCTGATTTTTTGCCCTCCCATATATCGGTATCGGCCCCAAAAATCCCACATCAGTCGGGGCCGGTAAGATGCAACGTGATGTAGCTACAAAGCATTAAACATGAGTACAGGTCTGTTGAACTAACCAGGCGTTGGTGGCTCTCTTAAAGGTGGTGAAGTTCGCAGTAAGTTTCCTGTGATTGGGTAGCGAGCTCCAGGATTTTACTCTGTTTTACAAGCTGCCCTGCTGCAGCCCTGACGTCCCTGCATGTATCTGCAGAAAGGCTAAAGGAGCCGTTTAAAAAACCAGGAGTCCTCGTCGCAGCGGCCGTGGGTTCAAAACCGACCTCTGACCTTTGCTGCATGTCACCCCCATCATTTTCAGGCTTTTATTCCCTTTATTTTAGAGACAGGACAGTAGATAGGGTTGGAGCTCAGGGACAGAGAGAGAGCGGGGAACGACCCCCGCTTGGAGGGTCCATACTTGGGGTGCGTGCACTGACCACGGGGCCATCGACCACCGCTGTATAACCATTTTCATTTCACTTATTAACATGATTTCATTTGTAATAAAACTACTTTTTTGTATTAATTGTTATAACAATGAGTTAAAAAAAATATAACATTTTAAATGAATTTATGAAGTTTTTTGGACGGCATCTTGCGACCCCTTCTTCGTGACTCGCGACCCCCAGGAGGGCCCCGACCCCCCCTTTGGGAACCACTTTATTAAAACAACAGAAGGATATTCTCCCTGGAAGAGGCTCGTCATATAGAGATAACAAAAGCATACATCGATTAGCTTACACTCTAAATGTGGAACAAAAAGGTTTGCACTTCTCATTTCATTTATTTATATACAGCTCGCCATGACCATATATGGTATGGAGCAACAACAGGACATACAACAGAGCTCAACAGTGACCGCTAACTTTCTTAATTTTCCCGTTCAAATCTGCCATTGACATTTCAACAAGTAGTCTGTGAGACTGTGTGGAGTTTAAAGGGACTGGATGACGTTTTGTTGAACCCACCTGAGAACGATAACGCCGCCTGACCTCTGCTCGGTCACCTACCGCCGTTTATATCTAAAAAAGCTCTTAACTCCTTGCTGCCCAAGCAGACCTCTGAGATCAGCCGCCTTCTGCCTGCTCACCATGCCCGAGTCAAGGTCGAGGTCAAAGGGGAGCCGGGCTTTTTCAGGGACTCTGGAACAGTCTGCCACTTTCAGATTGCAGATTTTAACTCTCCTGTTTTCATTTTTTTTTTCTAACCTTCATTTAACTTTGGTTTTTATACGTCTGAATTTATGCGATTGCCTTTTTAAATTGCTTCTGTAAAGTGCTCTACAAATAAAGTCTTATTATTATTATTTGGTACATTCCCTCTCCAGTGAGATTCTGACGTTTGTAAATTAGTTTCAAGCTTTGTGAAATTGTTTTTGCATCTTGTAAATTTTTATCTAAAATGTAAATTTGTCTCAGGCTTTGTAAAAAGTTTCATACTTTGTTTTTTCTTTTTGCCATCGACAGCTCAGGTTTTTTTAATCTGAGTGCAAGACATCTTGTAGCTGAAAAATAAGAATCGTTTGAGAGAATCGAGAGAGAAAGATCGTGATGATTAAGAATCGTGCAGCCCTCGTTAACACTTGTAACTAATAGTGATCGCAGTGCTGAAACGGGGAATTGACAACAAATACTTTGACTCAGCAGGGGAGTAAAAAAAAAAACTCCACTTCAGAAACAACGCCACAAAAAAATAAAAACAGTGATGAGTGCTCTGACTTAAGTCGGTGCAAACATTTAAAGAGGGTAATTAGTTCACAGTTAGAGCATTGATCAGCGAGCGATGAGGATGAAAGGAGAAATGGGAATGGGCTGGTTCCATTCACATCACAGTGGGATTCTAGAGGTCATGTGCTAAGTCCTGTTAAGAGCCTCGGAGGGCAAACAGCGAGCGCCGAGACCGTCTGTGTGTGCGTGTTTAGATACACGGCACACAAACATGAAAAATATCAATTTCACATTTGGTTTAACGCTTTCACACTTTGTGTCACCGACACCCAGAGAGGAGGGTCGTGGAAGACAAAACACAGCTCCTGGATAAGGATCATGTTAATGCCTATCAATTAGGATCAAAAAGGGATTAACCGGCATGGTCGCAGCGCTAGGACAGGGGGCCCATGCAAAGTCACTGAATACTTGGGGTCACACCCCCGACTTCATTAGGGCCTGACCTTTTCCGCACCATTGTGTGACAGGAAAGAGACCCTGCAGTCTGAGTTTCCCCTCGGCCGTTCTTACACGGCTTATGGAGAGTGGAGTACGAGACGTGCGGGGGAAAGCCGTTAGAGATCAGTGGAAAATGAAATATTCACTTTCAAAGTCCGCCGAGACTTATTAGGTTACTGCAACTATGTGCAGGTGGGTATTTACTCAATCAGCCCCCCAACCTCCCTGCAAAGGAAATCTTTTTTTTTCCACCTTAGAGAGAGAGAGGAGTGAGATTTACTAATTAGTCATGGTGCAGCCTTCCCCTCGCTGTGATGTAGCGGCGGGCTTGACGAGCTCAAACGCCTGCCTTGTTGTCTTCACAAAAAGGTCAAATGGCAAAGAGAAAGCAGGTACTCCAGGTGTGCAAGTGTAAGCCCCAATTAGGGAAAAATGCATGCACACACCTCCACAAGACTCACCTAACCAACTTCAGGAGAGAAGTTTCAGTCAGGCTCGTGAACATGGGGGAACTGAGAAGACTGTTTTACCTTCAAACTCCTCGACTAAGACTCTCGTTTATACGGAAAGTGAATCGTCTGATGGGGAAGTAGGAGGTGGTCAGTTTTTATTAAAGACCACAGAGGACATTGCACCTCTTCCTGCGACTTTAAGTTTCTCTTGTAAACTGAAACACTTTAAAAACTCTTCAATCAAAACTCTTAGCAGTAGCGTCATGGTCTTAATATAATCTCGTCTCTCATGCTGTGTTTTTATGCAGATCTTGAGTAATATATGTTGTGTTGTTTTGCATTGGCATGTGCCTTTTTGTTTTTTGAGTCCCAAACAAATTTGTCGTCACCCGTCTGTTCCTGCAGGGGGCGCTGGAGTCCCATCGATGGCGGTCTCCATGCTGGAAATGCTGTCTCAGTCTAACTTTCAGTCAACCTAACGACAGGCTGAGAGCTGGAGCTGAGGCGGGTTTTAAACCTCCTGACAAACCGTTACACCGCGCCCACCTGTCAATCAGGTCAGCTACACGCCTTATTGTGAATAACTCTTATCCTTCATCAAATCAAAACTGATGAGTCATCAAAACATTCACCCCCCGTACAGTGTGTGTCCATCGAGACATGAGCTAATCACACCTATTTGGTTTTTTGAACCAGGCTGTAAACATGTTAATCTCTGCTGTAAAAACAGGCTTTTTAGAATGGGTGTGTATGTGACTTCCTGTGTTTCTGCAGCCAGCCTCTAGTGGACACTCAAGGAACTGCAGGATTTTGCATTTCAGCATCGGATTAATTTCTCAATACTGGAGGTTGCTGCTTGATCGTATCTTGAGTTTAATTTGAAATTTAAGATCATGCATTTTGTTCCACTTTCATTCAAGTTTTTTTTAATTGTAAAAAAATAAATAAATACTGAAATAGTTTTCTTATTCATTCAGCCCGATATTCACATTACCATTTATTATATCGTCTGTTTCACTAAAGTTAGATCCACTGTATCGAATCATCACAGATTAAAATGTGTACAAACAAATCACACACACGTGCTCATCTTCAATATTTACTAAATGTCACTGACCAATAAGACGGCAGGGACGCCAAGTCAGAGTGGGGTCAAAGGTCAAAGTGAAGAATGACGCCATTTTCTGCTTTCTGAATCGTTTCTAAATCACAGGCTTGAGAGGTGTTGTGTCTCCATCAGTCTGAAGTCCTCACGTCCTAATTACTGAAATTATTTTAGAGCTTTAATTTATCCAAAATGAGAAATACTAAAAGCTGACTGAATCAAATTAAAGCCTCATTAAACCAACGTCTGAGATTAGTTTTAATCCTCTTCATCATCATCGTGTTGTTGTCTTCTTTATGAGACTTCAGCACCTTTACCTGCCTGATGACATCACCATCACATCCTCTCTGATTGGTTGGAAACAGTTAAAATAACAGAGTGAACGCTTTTTTAAAAAGCATAAAAATAAGTTGAAATAGTACCAGATACCTCGAGTATTTTCATTGTTCTACATTCATAAGATATCTTTAAGATATCAAAAACTCGGTCAGACTTTGAGCCCCGTGTTCAGAGGGTATATTCGTCGTTGCAGCAGCCGTGGGTTTGAATCCATCCATGATCTGATGGTCAGGACATGAGGGACCAGATGAGGGACCAGATGAGGGACCAGATGAGGGACCAGATGAGGGACAACATGAGGGACAACATGAGGGGTCACATGAGGGACCAGATGAGGGACCAGATGAGGGACCAGATGAGGGACCAGATGAGGGACAACATGAGGGACAACATGAGGGGTCACATGAGGGACCAGATGAGGGACCAGATGAGGGACCAGATGAGAGACCACATGAGGGGCCACATGAGGGACCACATGAGAGACCACATGAGGGACCAGATGAGGGACCACATGAGGGGCCACATGAGAGACCGCATGAGGAACCACGAGGGACCGCATGAGGGACCGCATGAGGGACCACATGAGGGACCGCATGAGGGACCGCATGAGGAACCGCATGAGGGACCGCATGAGGGACCAGATAAGGGACCGCATGAGGGACCACATGAGGGACCAGATGAGGGACCAGATGAGGGACCACATGAGGGACCGCATGAGGGACCGCATGAGGGACCAGATGAGGGACCGCATGAGGGACCGCATGAGGGACTGCATGAGGAACCGCATGAGGGACCGCATGAGGGACCGCATGAGGGACCAGATGAGGGACCACATGAGGGACCACATGAGGGACCACATGAGGAACCACATGAGGGGCCACATGAGAGACCGCATGAGGAACCACATGAGGGGCCACATGAGGAACCACATGAGGGGCCACCCCCTTTAATCTCAGCACCCTAAGTCATTTTGTTCTAGAGGCCTGGACGGGACATCGTTGATTGACAGACAGACGGTCACCATGGTTACTCACTCTCTCAGACATTATGTCATAACGTTCATTATTTTCATGTTCAACAATGTTGATTGTTTTTGGTTTTTTTTTATTTATGGCGGCGGCGCCCGAGACTATAATGACCCACTACGGGTCCAGCTCTTTATGGAGGATTTAGAGATTCTTCACATATTAAAGCTCAACAAAGTTTTGCTCTGTATCCGTCAGCTGAGAGAGAATTGACCCCACGCTCACCGAGAGCAACAACGTCTCGGCTCGCCGGAATAATCTTAACGAAGCCCTGAAGTGTGCATAACTGTTCTCTTAAAAGAATGAGCCACTTCAACTGGACTTCTCTTTGGACCCTGCAGGCCTCCATCCAGCGGTATGTGCTCAGGATTAAGGAGGGAAGTAAAAACAGCAGAAGTTCATCATCTCAGAAGCCAAAAGTTTCTTTTCCAGAAAGTGAAGTAGACGTTCAGGCAGCTGCAGCTCGAGTGTAAGCAGGCGTGTGGCCTCCTCGCTCTGCAGTCAAACGCTGGTCACCCAGGCCTGCAGCCTTCTTTGTATCATTATAAGAGGGTGTAATGGACGACGAGCTCGCTCCATTGAAAGGTCAGCGGTGGATTTACAGTCAAATTAAAAAAAATAAAACAGGAAGTAACACTGAAGCTGTCGATGCATCGCAGCCGGAGCTGGGAGTGGACATGCTGCTCGCTGTCACAGATATTCCTACAACTCTGCAGCCAATCACAGAAAGTTATTCTGCACTTACCTTTCAAAAGACTGCAGAAAACAAGCCTCCTAACATGTGTAAACAACTGAGCATCTCAGGATGGTTACCCTCGTCTAACTCTGAGGAGGATCTAAAAAAAAAAACATGCTGCACCTGAGAATCTGAAAACATTTGTGCTTAGTTGGCTGACTGTTTGTGCTTTTTTTGTTAATGAGAAACAAAAGGTCTGCTATCCGCGGGCCCAGAGATCTTGTCTGAGCGTTCATGAAGGATCAATTTCATAGCTCAGAAAGCGTGTTTGAGCGGAGAACAAGATAGTTTGTGTAAAAAAAGGGTGGCCGATAAACGAGTCACTCGTCGTTGTGATATTAGTGCTTCATGAAGAGAGAGATGCTCAGCTGTGACTGATCGGCACGAGCGTTAAGGTTTAACAACAACAACAACAACATATCTCTTTAATCTTTACTCTCAAACCAACATCTGCTGGAAGAGTTCAGTTTGCATGAAAACAACTGGAACAAAAGCGACGTGCAGCGCTGGAACTTTTACTTTTCTTCTTCTTGTTGTTGACCATCGTCTTAAAGCTCAGAAGAAATCTACTTCCTTTAATTAAAACTTTAAGCTTTGTTAGTTTTTTTTAAAGCGTCCCCGTCTGCAACACGTGGACACAGCTTCTTCTTCTTCTTCTTCTGTGTTCTCTGCGTGCACGTCCACAGAGAGGCCCAGCTGGACACTCAGTGAGGCTTTCACACGGCGAGTGCCACACGGAGACGAGGACTCACCGTGTTAAAGGTCACCTAAACCTCTCAAGAGGTCAAGTCCTGCGTCCCCGCGTTGCTGCACTGTTACACCCGACATCCATTTAATTTATCTTAAAGAGGAAACATTTGGAGCGAGGTGAAGAAATGACTTCGCTTTAATTTATTTATTCCTCGATAATTATTTTATTTAAAAAGAGTCAAAAGGAATTACTTAAATTACATTTTTAGACCAAAGTGCAGATTTTTATTTTAACGACAAAGAGCTGAAAACAGACGAAATTTAAGAATTTATTACATTTATTTTTTAAAGCTTCAAAACATTTTTTTGTTTTTTAATTTCTGCGGCGAGATAACGCAGAAACTTAGATGTTTGATAATATTCAAAACGTCCAAGTGAATAAATTCCTTCGTTGTATTTTTATTTTTTAAATATTTTTCTTTAACGCGGTTAAAGTCAGATTTTTTTAATAATATCCAGCGCGGGAATATTTTGCGTCTTTAAAATTCAAACATTTAAAATTAATTGTGATTCTTCTTCTGTTGAATTAAAACGTCTCGCTTCCTGTGCAGCGTTTGTTTTCTGATTAATAATTATAAATAACATAATAAGAAATATTCCATCACAATCGTCTTTTCTGAAGCCGATTATTTCGCTTTATGATGTTTTAAAATGAAATGTTAAAGTGTGTTTATCAGAAGCTTTTTAGAAACACCGCCTTCAACATTTATCTAAAAATCAAACAAACATTTCACGATGAAATAAAAACGCTCGCACAAATTTAAGAGGAATTTAAAAAGTGTATTTACGTTTCTTTATTTTTTTATCTTTTGAAAATCTGCACAGTAAATTAAAGCCAGCAGGATTGTTTCACATTTCTTCTTCTACATCATAGCTCGTCTCTTTCACCACCGCCTCAACCTAAAATGGACGCTGCGGGCTTTGAGTTATCGATGCTGCGAGCGGCTGCGGGTCACAGCTGTGCAGTGGTTGCTCTTGGGAGGGGGGCAAATGGACCCATGTTTTGGCACGCTGCCAGGAGTCTCCTTGAAACCCAACGAGCAGAGGCCTTGATTTTAAATATGCCACAGCAGTGTTAAAGGAAACTGCGTCATCACGCAGCACAGGGAGACAAACGAACCGGCGTTTAAAAACAGACAAAAGCAGCTGCTGCTGGACGCCAAACAACGCTTTGATAAAAAACTCACATTTTTGATTTCTGTGTGTTTGTGCAAAAGACAGAAAAACCCAGAAAGCTTTTCATTCCAGCTCAGGCAGCATTAGAGCCCGGATAAAAGCCTGCTCTCTCTGCAGACATCATCGTGATGTCACACCTCGTGACCACACTGTGGGCGGAGACTACCAGCCAATAGCAACGCAGCATGAAGAAGCAGAGCCCATCTTGCATCAGCATTTTCCAGCTAAGCCTCAAGTCAAAGTTAGCGGATCCATATCAATGATTATCTTATGAAGAGATCACAAATGTATGTTAATAAAAGATGATTTCTGCACACGAGTGAATGACGGCGTTGAGCGTGATTAGCCGTTTTTCACCGTCACGTCACGCAGAGTTTTGGCGTTGCAGGCCACAGCTCAGCCTCTGTAGCAGACTAAATATCTCCCTCAGGCAATCACATCCTCTCTCACCGCACCTCCTGAAAGCATTCCTCAGATTTCTTCTCTCAACTTTTAACAAGCCCAAATGTGCTTTAACGAACAGGCCGACATGTATCTTACCTATTTCAGAAGACGCGCCGAAGCACCCGAAACACAGTGAAGTCATGAGAGGAGGCAGGACGAGAACACCTGTAGGGAAAACAAAAACACAACCATGAGACAACGGCGTCGCTGGACAGAATGCATCGCGATTAATAAACGACAGAGAGACGGGAAAACATTTCATTTAAAGACTTTTCGTTTCGGCGTTTAAACGTTTACATTTTTTTTAAAAGTCACAATATTCGAGTTAATACTCGAGGTGCAAAGAGAAGAATCACCGGAACATTTTAAAATGCAATCATTAAAACGACTTCGCTGCACATGAAGAGTCGTGCAGAATGTTTTTTTATTTATTTATTTGTTTGTCAGGAACAAAACATGTTGCGTCTAATTAGAGTGCAATCCCATGCAGTGTGTGTAAGGACTTGTAACCATGGCAACGTGCAGCCCTCGTTTCTGGCTTTTAGGACTTTAGCAGTATGAATTATTGTTTGAATATTTTGATGATTGAATGAAGCGTTGATTTATTTATACAACCTTCATTTAGGAGGCAAACGCCGCGTTACAGTCACGACTACAAAAATAAATAATCATCATCTCATGTTTTGAATAACGCGTCGTCTGAAAAGTGAAAAATTCAAACGCAAATCAGAAACGATAAACATTTAAGTTACGGAAATGTTTTAGCAGAAAGACTCTTCTTTGCTCATTTCTTTTTTATTTCAGGATCTGGATCTTTTTTTTTTTTCGAAAGGCGTGCAAAGATATTTTTTACTTTTTATTTTTTGCTTCAGTAAAAAAAAAAAAAAACCTCAGCAGGCCCGTGCGAAACAATTAGACGAGAGTGAGGAAGCTGTCTGAGGGACGCCAAGTATGCACTAAGTAGGTGATAATGAAGAGATCTGTCCAGGCCGGTCACTGATACAGCAAACAGATAAACATCACACAGAGCCAGTGAGGGAAAGTAACTTGTAAAGTCAGAGAGAGAGAGGCCGGGGGCGCTTTGGGAAGCCAGAGCAAACATCACTCGACCCTCCTCCCTCGTTCACACAGTGGAACATTTCAGATGCTTTCTTTTTTTTTTTTTTTTTTAAATCTTCTTCATTTTAGTTTTTTTGGCACAACAGACAGGAAACAGATTTCCTCTGCAGTCGTCAGTGAAAGTTTTTAATATTGAGAACTAAGAACAAGTGGGAGAGAGAGAGTGTGCACGCGGGGTAAATTAAAAACGGATCAGACAAAGACTCGACACCTGGCTCCATCTTAGAAGACAAAACACTTTATCTGGGAGCCTTTTTTGCACATTTTAATAATTGTCTTCTCTTCACTTATAGTCTGTAAACTGTTGTATGTTTGTGATGAGGTGTGCTGCTGCCCTCTGGGCCGGGTCACCCTCCTCATAGAGATCCTGATCTCAAAGGGTTAATGACCTGCTTTAATAAAAGAGTCAATAAAAGAAAGAAGAAAAGTTTGCTGGGATGAGACGACATCACTAAACACCTCGGTTGCTCCTCAAGAGGCCTTTACAAATTTCACTCCACTCGCTCCATCTTTCTGTCGACGCAAACAAAACAGCGATCCTTACCGGAAACATAAATATTATTTACAAAAATTTAAATCCACTCGTGTATGGTCGAGGGTTCAGGAAGTAAACCAGCGCCCGGTGACCGGCCTTTTTCTGCATGCAGAGATCAACAAAACCAAACAGCTACAGGTTTTAGATTTATCCGGCCCTCATGCCTGAGAGTAGAAATAAGGAAGGGGGGGGGGGGGGGGGGTTCAGCTGTTTTCCTACCTGGTGAGTTAACAGCTTTATGAAACACAAACAAAAATGATCTTAGTCACTTTAAGGGACGCAGCGATTGACCTCCTTCTAAATGTCCTGAGAGAATAAGAATAACAACCACAGAACGGATGAAACATGAAGTTTGCTCGTCTGTAATTAAGAGAATCAAGACTCTAAAACATGAAGATGTCACCGACTAACTCTCTCTCTTACATAAAAATAAAAACTTGTGAAGCGCCAATCTGTTTGTAAGCATCTCCTGAACGTATATTTATCAGAGTGTATTCTGCATGAACCTGGATTTAAAGCACACAGCGACGTATATTTCATAACCAGGCGCCCCTGCTGGCTTTTACATAACATGCAGAGACGTTAAGGCTGCTCACAATATTTGTTTTTTGAGGGGAGAACCCTCGAAGTGATGAATCAGACAAAATGGCTGCCAAGCATCCATAACAAAAACGAGGAGGAAGCGACACAGAAACAACGAGCCGGGGGTTAAAGTTCAAGTCGAGAGTTTTGGATTGTTTGATTTGAGTTTCTGGGACGTGTTGACCAAACAAAAAGGTGAAACATTCGTCCCAACGACTAGAAAATAAAATGTCAGAAAAGACTTTTTTTTGAAGGAGTGAACGCTCGCCGTCTGCTCGAGCAGCTTGCGGCCCGTCTCCTGCACGATGACCTTACAATGCATCGCCATGCTTCAGATGTTTCTTCTGCTCACATCAACTTATCTGCGTCATGGGTTACAATAACGCTTCTATAGCCAGCCATCTTGGCCCAAAAAAGAGAGCAGACACTGAGAGGAGGGAGGGAGGGAGGGAGGGAGGGAGGGTCTCCCCCCCCGTGTCATATGACTGCACTGTCTGCAGACTGCTGCAGCGACAGGGTGAAGGCGTCTAGACGGGTCTGAGGCAGCAGCCCCATTAGGTACACTCACATCCTCAAACACAACTCAGCTAAATCCATACTGAGGATTGTTTTGTTTCTGCATGAGGAGAAGCAAATATCTAAAACAGAGGGATAAAGAAAACTCTAGAAACTGTGGACAAGTTTAGCTTGAAATTTAAATCCAGCAGCAGCTCAAATTATATCAGATATCTCCGACTCAACCAGACAGAATACAAAAAATTATCCATTCATTTAAATGCATTAAGTGTTTGTGATATTTGTAAATATAGTGTTGGGGAAAAAAGCAGCGTTAACTCTTGATGTGCTGTGGTGAGAACACGTGGAAGTAAGATTCAAACATGAAGCGTTCAAGGAGAAGAAGTGATTCCTTCATTTTTTAGTAAATGCAAAAGTGTGGAATCTGTCATCTCAACATCATCTCTCTCACTCTCTCGAAGGTTTCCTTACTTTTACACTCTGTTATTGAGACATGCTACACACACACATATAGGCTGAAACACACACACACCTGCACAAACACGACCCTATGGACATGCACTAATGGAGGAGACGTCAGAGTGAGGGGGCTGCACGTACCCTTTCAAAACTGAAAACACAACCCCTGTCTGAACCCAGGCCCAAGCTCATATATATATATACACACTGCAAGTCTGCAACTGACCTCTCTGAGACGGTGCAGACGGCTTCCTGGACGGTGCACTCCTCTTGAACTCCAGCGGCCGATGGCTGCTCCCTTGGGCGAGCTGAAACAAGGACAAGGAGAGGAGACACATAAACACATGGAACAGAGGCCTGGTTGATTTATTCAAAAGGGCAGTGATAGATATTCAAAGCATCCAGTAGCAGATTACATAAACACACATGACATGAAACTAATTACATCCAACAACACCTACTGCCCCCCCCCTCCTCCTCCCATGTTTATATATTAACCTGGAGGAAGATTTAAAGGAACCCCTGCAAGACGCGCAATGAGACCTACACCAAGGTAGAAGAATAAAAACATGTGCACAATTTAAATCAGACACATGAAAGTAAACCTACAGCTGAACTGATGAGTCTGCAAAACACGACCCCCCCTTCTCCTTCAGGTATATCTGCTGAGTAACAGGTAGGGGTTAATCAACAACCTCACGTCAGCAAAGGTGCGTCACCTGCGCAGCCCTCCTGAAGTAGTGTGAATGAGGTCAAAGCACTGGAAACGCAGATAGCTACTGTTTTGAAATCCTCTTAATTGGGAAACAAAAACACATGCGCATCATTGTAGCAGCAGACATGATGGTGTAGTTACAGTTTGTTGCAGCATGAGCAGGGGCATTTAAATTTTAAGATAGGAACAGGTCTGTTTAAATGCAAAAACGCGCGGCTTTCATTCATAAATACAGATATTTAACACATATTTAACGCTGCGGTGTGAACGGTGTGCACTCCGGTGTGTGCGTTTCCTACCTGTGCGTAAAGAGCTGTCTGCGTGAGAGACTGCAGAGAGAAGAAAAAAAACTTTCACAGCGTTTATCTAAAAACATATTTTTGGCTCAGCCCGGCGTCTCCAGGGCGAAGGCGTTTTTTGAGGAGGTGAGCCATATATATAAAAAAAAGAAATCCCATTTCCAGCAGGCGGCTTCGGCGCAAACCTTCAAACAGACGCAAAAAAAACTCCATCTCCAATTTTATCAATTTTCAGACAGACTCCAGACAGTCTCCCAGCGGTTACGTGCCTGTTCGTCCCCGCGCGTGCACGTCGAATGGCGCGGGAAACAGAGGCAAGTGACGGAGTGACAGCGCGAGCAGCCAATGGGAAAGAGGAGCGGAATCCAGCGTCTTGTCCCATTGGTCGGTTGGCGTGTAAGCCCCGCCTCTGCGCCTCCTCCTCCTCCTCCTCCCCTCGTCTGTTGACGGCGCACTGAATAAAACAACAGCCTGAGTTAAGCAGTTCATTGCACTGAGATGTGGGTCACTGACTGCAGACTGCACTGCACTCTGGGAAAAAAAAAAGCATGGTTTTATTTATTACAGAGAAACGTTAGCTTGCTGTCTCTCACATTTGGATTCATTAATAATAAAGTAAATTTCATTAAATCATTAGATTTCCACATTACATTTACAACAAAAAACAAAGATTTTATTCCATGCATTGAATTTTTGCTGAGTGTTTTTAAACTGTGCTTTTATTTTATGTCTTTTATTTTGTGTTTTATTTCTCTTATATTGTATTTTTTTTTTTTTACTCCATTCAATCCGACCTTAATGATGTTATTGATGATGATGATGATGATGATGATGATGGTTTTGTTTTATAATGACGATATTTAGGATAGTTTTGATGCTGATCAGAATTCTCAAGAACAGCTTTTGATGTTGTGATCTTCCTCTGGTCACTTCCTGTCAGCACCTGTGCTCTGCCTCTGGTCACTTCCTGTTAGCACCTGTGCTCTACCTCTGGTCACTTCCTGTCAGCACCTGTGCTCTACCTCTGGTCACTTCCTGTCAGCACCTGAGTGTCTGATCTTCCTCCTCTCTCTCTCATTGTTTGAGTTGTTCTTACTCTCTGATGTTCGTCTCTTTGGATAAAAGCGTCTGATAAATTAATTGTAGAATTGTACAGAAAATGCACAATGATAGTGTGGCACAGTGAGGTGTGGATTTCCTTTTATATCGACCCACAGAAACCAGATTTTCCTGCATAAAAGATGTTCAAATTAAAGCTCAAAATCCCTGACCAGCAAAGCAATCCCCGGCCTCCCATGTGGGTTTTTAAGATATCCACAAATCTGCCAAAGTAAATCTTCGTCTTTGGAGTATGTTAGGCTAATAGCTCTCTTCTCTTGGTCCTTTCACGGCTCCTCATTATGAAAAAAAATGCAGAAACTTTCCAGAAAGCGCCTCAAACAGAGCTATACTTCAAACATAACACAGCAGAACAATTTAAAAAAAATAAATGACTACATTTCCAAAAATGTGTATTTCTTATTTCACTGTAGGTCCATATAATCTGGATCCGCAGGCTCCACTTTTACTTTCCCAAGACAGTTGCTGATTCTTCTAGATGACAGCAAGAACTCTTTGTCTCACACAAAACAACTTCCAAGTTGGATTTAAATTCTGTCAAACAATACCGAGCGCGTATGCAGACACGTTTTTTGCAAAGAACGTCTGTCCCATGGAAGGAAAATAACAAGTCTTGTCTCCTCCAGCTTTGCACCCTTTAATTTGTATTGTTATGGAAAACCACTGGATGTGGATCGGGCACAGGATCATTGAGGTCGCCGTAATACAGTGTGACAGCTCCCCTTTTCACATCTATTTGGAAGTAAAATCAAAATTCCTGGGAAAGTGGATCCAGTGAGGGTAGAAAATATCACATGCAGTTTTGAAAAACAGCTGTTTAACGTAAAAAAAATCTAAATCACATCGGTGTACATTCACTCACTCCAAAGAGAACAGCTGAGTGCATTTGAAGGCAGTATGCACATGAGTGATTGTAATAGTGTGTTCTCTTCTATTTTAAAGAGAAGAGGAAAAACTGACTCAACAAAATCCTCAGAATTCAAAGACTGTCTTTCTCAACGGGAACCCCTTTTACGCTTTCTCAAATTAAAAACCTCATGGCTGATCCCCTCCATCACCCTGGCTTTTTAGATATTGACCATGTGGTGCTACAAAATAGCTTCTTCCTCACCGCGGGAGCCCTTAATGAGCCAATACAATGCTGCTCCAGTTCACTGCTCACCTCTCTTTGGTGTCTCTCGGGCTCTTTGTTGACGTTTGTCAGCCCAGGAGGAATTTAGGGGTTAGAAACCTGCTGTAGTCTAGCTGTAGACTGTGATGGAAATTTACTGATCTAACTTGCGCTGACCTTTTATTGCTGTGTGCAAACAGGAAACTTACCAGACACAACAACCGTCTGAAACACACAGTTCAAACTGTTATTTTTGTCTTTCATTGCCATGCCGCTGAGCCGAAACCTGAGACCAGGAGGAGTATTCAGCTTGGTATAAGGTTACCTGTCTTGTACTTGTTTTTCATTTTGCTGCACACTTTCTCTATTAACTGACCCCCTTTTCAAAGGCTCAATAAGATAACAAAGACACTTCAGTGTATCAGAATCTTTACTTCAGATATCCACCACAAACTTGGTGTTGTGGGCAGGATCGCTCCAGTAAGTTCCTGGGGTTCAACAGTGACAGATCCTCAGGAAGCTATATGGCTTCAGCCTCAAATTCAAGTTTTGGAGTCATGAGGACCTGAGACTGGACTCGTTCCGCTCTGTGATCCAAAGAACTAAAGGGTTTGAATCTATATTTCCACTATGAGACTCAGACAACATCTTTGGCTCAGCCCCCAAACATGACTGTATCATTCATTCTGCAGAGAGGGTGATTGGCTGCAATCTCCCACCTCTCCATGACCTGCACACCTCCAGGACCCTGAGGCATGCAGATAAAATAGTGGTCAATTAGAGAATTTTGAAAGATTGCAGAGGAATCCACTGGATTTAAAAGCCACAAAAAGTAAACAGGCTTAAATAGATGCAATAATATTCTCTTTAATTAAAACATAAAAACAGCAGCAAATGTTTCAATCCTCAACCCACCAGGAGTTTGTGTGCAGGTATCTCATCTGCATATGTTTATGGAAGCATTAAATGAGTAAATTTATCGACCCTACTGTACAAGAAAAATATTTAAAAAATACAAATTTTGTATTATTTTTATTATTTGTTTCACATATTGGGACTTCAGGGGCTCCGTATCATCTTACTTGTGCGCCAGTATATTGAGTAGTGTGCATAAATCCATAAATTGGATAAAACCATCATGGACAACACCCACCACCCTCTGCACAGCACCTTCACCAGGCAGAGGAGTGTGTTCAGTGTTCCACAGACAGACTGAAGAACTCTTTTGTCCCCCTGGCCATACGTCTGTACAACACCTCACGGTTATGGCACACTTGGACTTGGGTTGGTTTTGTCGGTTTAAATTGTAACAAATGTTTCATGTTATGTACGTCTTTGTAACCTGCTACTGGATGCTTTGAATTTCCCTCGGGATCAATAAAGTATCTATCTATCTCTATATCTATCTATCTATCTATCTATTGTGTACACAAGTTGTGCTCAAAGAAGATTTTATTAATTTTTTTACCTTTTTTTAAAAACTATAATTTAATGCGTGCATGTGTAGAGCATATAATGTAAATATTTAGGTGTGGAGGTGAAAAACTATGGAGGATTAAAAATGCCAAAATGAAATATATAAATATATAATTAATTAATTATTTAATAACACATGCATTTAATTAATTAAATAATTATATATTTATTTATATATTTGTTGATTTATTTCCAAAATTAAATAATTGATGACACATTGAATGATTTAATGAATTATATATTTATATATTTCATTTTGGCACTTTTAGTCCTCCATAAAAAAACAAGTCTGTCAGCGATTTTTTTTTTTTCCCACAATGCATCTCTCCTGCAAGCCCATCTCTGCCATGTTTGTACTGTGATCGTGAATGGGAGTCGCTGCTTCTGCATACTAAACACCGTTTCCCCTCGCCAAAGATCATCATAATGGCGAAATACTGAACATCAAATGCACCCTCTGGTTTATTAGTCAAACACTGCACCATGTCAGCCAACGCGCAGGGTGAGTAAAGCCGGCGGGTTTGTCGACAAAGCTACGTTAGCCATGGAGCTAAGTTAGCATGTAGCTAAGTTAGCGCGTACCTAGGCCGCAAACAAGACCGTAACTACGAGTAGCTAAAGTAGCTTAACACGAACCAGATGTTGATGATAAATATATAATAGCTACCGAACTACCTAGGCAACATCATTAACATGACAGTTAAGGTAGGAAAAATACGTGTTTCGTGTTTATAACCATTAAATAATAGAAAATGTCGAAGTTGGAGGTCGCTAGCTTTGTTGTTAGCATCTGCGCGTAGCCTCCATGCTAACACTGAAAGGCGCTTTTTCATAAACAGCAAATATTCAGGATAAAACACGAATTTATTTTGATTATGTTTATGTCTTAAAATGACAAAATGTTTTTATTATTCGTGCTTGCTGTTGTGGATTGGGGTTAAACAGCAGTATGACGCAGTTACGTTGTTTTTCTTAATCCTATTTATTTTATTATTTTGTTGTTTTTTATTAGATTTTAAATAAAAAACTATCAGAGGACACTTTGTGTTAGAGGAGGGCGATATGATCTTTAGACAGATTTGTAAGTTACTGACCAGTTCAACCAAACTTATTTCCCTGTATAATGTTTTTAAATGCACAAAAACTGCGCTGACAAGTTTAATCTATTTGAAAAACATCTTTGTAGGAGGTCTGGAGGTCTCTCACCCAGAACATCTTTAGCAACAGAAATGTCTTTCCCTCAATTTGATCAATATTTATGAACAATTTGAAGGTTTTCCTCACCACTTTGAAATTATGATTTAGTTATGTGTCCTCTTTTTATGTTCATCAGGAACATTTTCACGCAGTGATGCATTCATTTAAAAACATGTAGACTTTGAGTTCTTGTGTTTCTGTTCTATTTTAGCCCTGCAGAGTTCCTCCAGCTGGAGCTTCATACAGGCTCTGCAGCCTTTGTTGTTTTTCATGACATCATTGGACTAACTTTAGTTTAGTTTATATATAATCAAACATAATACAGAATGTGTTCATTCTGTGATCGAGGTAAGTTTTACTGACAGAAGAGTTTAATTCATAGAGGGGGCGGGACATGGTTGATTGACAGACAGACAGTCACCATGGTTACTCACGCTCACCTGCCTGCTGCTTTGTAACATCGTTTAGTGTAATCCCTATAGGTTCAGTTATCACAACAGGTGAGCTTCAGGTGGAGAAGCTTGATAGTAACTTTTAAAAACTGAGAGAGAGCAGAAAACACAGACAGCAACATTTTAAACACCGGGGTTATATCTCTCATCACTGACTGTCTGAGCTCCGCTCTGTCTGACTGTTAATGTCTCTCCGGCTCGTTAAACGGTTTCTTGTGTCGCTATCCGAGATGTAAACTTAACTGCAAACTATACAGATAAGTTAACTGTTGCTCACGGCGTGTCGGTTTGGAAAAAGTATCACAACAGTTGCATATAACCGGGATGGAGTTGTTTTTGCGGACTTCAGTTTCGTTTTTGTTTTCACCGCTGCGGAGCAAAAAAAAGGAGGGAGGGAGACGCGTCTGTGTCGGAGCATAAACTGCAGCATAATAGAATAAACACATAATCCCGTTTCTACAATCTCCCTGCTTCGGCAGATCGTCAGCACGTTAAAATCCTTCACGATCTAATATCGTTATATCGCCCACCACTACTTTGTACCATAACACTTACACTATAAGCTAAGTCTCTTTTACTAGCCAGGTGTTGCTGCATGTTTTGACATGTTAAGGCCCGTGATGCATTTAGTGTTGAAATAGTTTGTGGATTTAAAATTAAGGATACAAAGAAGTAGGGCTGGACCTTTGAATCGATTTATCACGATTTTACGATGAATCTTACATCCCTACAATACGCTTAACAAAAACACAGAAAAACAAACAACCAACAAGGCATTTGTACTTAAATACTTAAATGGATATGGATAAAAGAAAGGTTCACAATTTTCTATTCAAATAAAGAGTTTGAAAATATAAATAAATCTAAGGCCAAGACCACACGTAGGCAGGTATTTTTGAAAACGTAGATTTTTCTGTGCATTTCTGGTCATTGAAAACTCTTTTTGGAAAACTCCTTCCAGGGTGAAGATGTTCAGATACTCAGTTTAAGGTGTTTCTGTGTAGATGGCGAGTTTTGTTCTCGTAATGTCACACTGTGTGCTGGTTTCTCCCCCGTTTGACGTCACTGTGCGACGCTGTCACTTTTTTCCATGAGATTAGTGCGACGGCAGACGTAATCAAACTACATCATCACTTATAATCTGTGCATTTCAAATGTTGCTGGCCAGTAGGACAGATTGCTGCATTCAGGTGCTCCTCAGATGTCACAGTTTCTGACTTGGGAAGTCAGTGTGCTCGTGTGCTTTCAATTCAGAAAATCCAAATGATGTAACAGCAACAAACAGCGTGGATGCTATGAAGAAAATGTGGGATATCTCTGTTATAAGTTATATTTGAGAAACAAGTTGATGTGCAAAATGTGAATTAATCAAAATATCTTTCGCCCCCTCATGTTGATGACAAATATGATATCAAGTCAGCAAGTCGGGCGCCTTAATCCTTTTCCGAGTTTCTAAGTTGTTGTTCCGGCTTGAGCAGACGTTCATTTGCATTTTCCAACTCTGAAACTCGTCTTTTTCCGATGTGTCCGACGCCACATGAATGCAGGGAATGTCGACCGCTTTGAAAGGAGCAATGTGTAAAGAACACCGTCTTGTCTTTCTGTTGCAGATTTTGACTTTGATGAATATGAAAAGCCCGGGGCTGAGCGTTTACGCAGGAGGAGAGGTGATGAAGATGATCTAGAGAGGTAAAGCATCTTTTTATTTTCTCATGGTTCTACAAGACTTACGGATAGAAAATGCAACATGTTGTAGTTTCATCGTTTGTTTTAGTCCCGATGCAAATGTATGATGCAGCTTGAACACAGAGAAAACCATTGATATACCACACTGAAATATGCATTAAAAAAACAAGCCATGTATTAATGCAGGAGAGAATGCTATGACTCAGTTTTATCTGACTTGAGCTAACCTGTTATTTGTTTTTCTCCTTCAAAGTGATTTGGAAGAGGAGTTGTTGGGGGAGGATTGGCTGTCAGGTAAAAAGGTAAGAAAACAAAATGAGCTGTTTTATAACACAGGACTGCTCCTGAAATTCTCCACAGCAGGAGACTGTCCCTAACCTTATTCAGACGGCCGCGTCAAGCCACAATATTTATGCCCTGGTGACTTTGGCCTGAAATCTAAATGTAGCAGGGACTAAGTGATCCCCCTCTGTACTGTCTTCAGAGGTAGTAACAGAGCCGGTCTCCGGTGAGACAGGATCAGCGGAGTCAGCGGGGGAGTGTAGCGCTGGGTGTGAAACGTCTGACTGTGTGTCCATGTGGAGCTACCGCTGTGCCGGAACAACAGAGTCCGCTATAATGAGAATATTTGTCTTTCTATCAATGCTACGTGTAGTTGAACAGAATCTCAATCTGAACTAATGAGTGGAGAAGAACATACTGGCGAACAGGAAACATAATGCAGCAGGTTCATTAGAGCACAGAGATCGTAGCGGTAACAGGATAGAAACGTCCCCTCCCACTTGCTTGAGGTGAATTTTCCTCTCATCAGCTAACTCAGACTTTTCTGCAGAAAAGGTACTACTGGTTCTGGTTCTGGCAGGAGAAAAAATTGTCGATTTGCATTCACACATGCAGCTTGTCCTGCAAATAAAAAGTAGTTTTTTAAGGAGTTTTCTGCTAGTTTGAAAGCCCTATCAGTCTCACTGCTGTGTTTACTTAGATTTTATGCTTGATGCATAGAAACACTTGGCTTGTAGGAAATGGTATCGTATGCACTGGGTGTTAGTGTTGGTCGAATATTTAGAAAAAATATAGAGGTGGACTTGTGGCAGGTGGCTCCTCCGCAGGGGGAAGTGTTGATGTGAACCGAGAGGAAGTACAGTGGACAAAAAAGAGCCCTGTTGACCTGCCCATATTGCCTTCACCACATGGGAATAGAGCATCCTTTGGGGTGGGAGGTGGTCCCCTGCCCCCACACCTTACACACGGACAAACAACGGAAGAAGTGTTGTTGGGTGGGGGTTGTTGCTGCTGTGTAAATTTAATGAAATCACGAAACAGACTCGGTCAGACAGTTACAACAGAACACAAATTGTTAACAATCACGAACCGACAAAGTACTGACAAAGTTTCTATGTTCACAGACTTGCTTATATTCTGCTAGAAGGTACATCCTACAAATACTTGGCTACTTTGGTACATCTCTATAAGGCAGGAAAGAAGACATCAGCTTGACTCGTAAATATCAGACATATACATTTTATTCTTAGCAAACCTTTGCTTACAACAGACAGTTGGCTCAAAACCAAATATAACTCTGCTGCTCTGAGATGTTTTACATAGATATGGTTACAGCTTCAACCTAAGAGAAGAGCTACTATTAGATGGTAGACAGATTTAAATGGTTCATTCACAAAGTTACCAAAATGTATGAATTCATGAAAATGCGTACTATCAAGTGTAGAATATGATTTTTAAAAGTGCTCGCAGTAATGGTTGTTAATGTTTTGTTTCAGAATCCCTCGGAAGTGTCTGACGAGGAGCTGAACGATGACCTTCTGCAAAGTGATGATGAAGATATAAATATGAGGTACGTTTTGTTTTCAGTTTTAACGCTGATTTAATAAAGCATCAACTTCTGCACCTTTTTAAATAAAAATAAATCACTGTCTTCTGTTTCTGTTGTTTGTTTTCAGCGGTCAGGATGTGAGCCTGAATGCCACATACAGCTTAGGCACATCCTACGAGCAGCAGAACAACTTGCAGGGAGCAGACTACACAGATGACGTCGTGAACCTGGGTGAAGAAGGGGATGTAGGCGAGGAGGGGGGCTACCAGCAAGGGGGGGAGGAGGAGTACACAGAGGAATACAGCCAGGATCAAATGGATTACACTGGAGAGCAGGCTGAGGGTGATGATCAAGTACTTGACATCCAAATCAATGAGCCCTTAGACGGTGAATTTCAAGTGAGTACTCACATTTGCTTATTCACATATAGAAGATACAAAAACACACACATGCATGCACATGTCCTCCAGCTCCCTTTCTGCCTGACTCTATTGTGTCTGAGAGATAATGTCAGATTGTCTGTCTCCGTCTGGGACATGCAAGGAATCGAAAATCTATTCAGGTGAGGGAGATGTTGGTTGGTGATTTTGGGCAGGCAAAGAGTGGATTCATTATCACCTCCTGCCAGTTAATTTCTCCATCTTGCTGACAAAGTTTGTGTTGACGGCTTGTTTGGCATGAGGTAACGCTTTGCTGTCGCCGCCACATCCCGTGCCATTGTGACCTTGGGCCTGTATCTTCGGGGGAGTAAGAAGCCGCTTTGTGTCGGGGAGATGTGCTGCCAATCGGCGGAGGTTAATGTGAGGGGCTTTTATCTCAGGCTTTTAGACTGGATCTGATAAAGTCTCATGCAGGTGAAAAGATTATTGACCTTCCCGAGGACACCCCATACAGTTTTCTAATGATTGATGCCAGTTTTCCTTTCATTCGTTTCCCCTTCCCTCTTAGCCGGGACTAAGAGGATCAAAGATAAGACCAGATCCATGTGCAAATGTCCGTTATGGTCCATTTACCAAGGTGTGATGGTGTTTGGCACCTGACAGAGATATATTAGCCTTCCTCCCCCGCTCCAAAGAAAGATAAGATGTTGACCTTCTTGCGGAGGGCGTGCAGCACAAGTGGGTGCTTATTTTGTGTTTTTGGGGTAAATGTCTGCAGGTGTGGGCGTGTTTATATCATGTGCAATAAACTGTTCACAAGGTCACGTCACCTGCCTGGCCCTGACATTTTGCTCGCCACGGTATTCATTGAGTTCTGTGTGGAACAGTTTAAAGGATTAAGCGGTCGCGTTCCCTCGGGGCAGCCTGTCCATCCGTCTTGTTTGCCGAATGTTGCTCTTCTTCTTTTCTGCATTAATGTGTGCTGCTGTTTGGCAGGTTAATGGAGCGCAACACCAAACACTTTTGTGTGACCTACAGTCTGACCTTATTTAGCGATGAGTTTTTGTCTGAGGCTGATGGTTAACTCTGATACCAGCATGAGGAGCTACTATGCTTGAGCATCTCAAGACGTGGGGTTTCATGAAAAGGCGGCGGCTTCATTTCTTGGAGTGGTGTTTCCCTATGAAGCAGTAAAAACTGATTTGTCATCTCCTACAATGTTTACGTCTGGGAGATGTTTTTGGCATGGAGTCATGAACTCGCAGCGCAGCCAATAACGGCGTGATTTGCGAGCAGTCAGTCAATGATATTTTCAACATCATTGAACTGGGGAGAAGTGTGTTTTTTTAGTTTTTTATCTGTGCCTGCTTTTCTGTATATCATGTCAAACATTTACATCTCATTGAATTTCAAATGCTGTCAGGAATAGTAATGAAGCCCGGCTCCCACTGTTATGGTAATTTGGGTCGGGAGGGGGGCTTACATGGTGTCTCCCTAAAATCCTCCCCATAACATTTCAATGTTTGCCTTTACGCTCTGTATGGGGTTTGTCTTATTTTCTTTAGATTTTATTTTTGTCTATGAAAAAAACACAAAAAATGATCCTTATCGAGGGGTTGTTACCTCTTCAACTGTTCTGTATCATCCGTGTGATCTTTTTAAGGATGATGATTATCAAACCTCCTACGACGAACCTATGGATGGACATGGCGTCCAACAGGCGGCGGCCCCTGAGGCAGAGGAGGATGTAGGGGAAGGAGAGCAGCAGGAAGAGGAGAATGAAGATACAGCCGAGGGCTCTCAGGTCCCCGACACAGAGGAGGTATGCTCCGACGCTCTATATCGATAACACCTCTAGCACTCTGCACGCTAAGGATTGACTCCAGCCGATCTGCTCTTGTTGTGTGAAATGTTTTAACGTCTGATTTTTTTTTATCTCAATAAGGTAATTTAGAGAATTAAAGGCAGGGTTTTGTAATTTTTTTTAAAGATTTTTGTTGAAATTGTCTTTAGGTCCTGACAGAAATTAATAACTCATGTTCTCTGAAAAAGGAACAAAGAAAATCTGTCATCTGTAGCAGTTGTAAGCCTGTAAAAACTTCCACCAATGTCTGCCACGAGGTACCAATCTGATGAACCAATCAGGCGCCTCCCTGTCTCCCTCTTGTGCGCGTGCACTATAGCCCACACTCAAAGCGCGTCACCGATATACTGTGTGTTTACTTAACGCTGAATGAGACGACGTAATTTCTACACAATGCAAGCGATGAGCTGAGGTCCGCTTCTGGAGCAACGGTATTGAAGTGAGGGGCGTGGCTTTAGAGGGACCACAGAGGGGAGGGGCTTGATGTAGAATGCTACTTTAAAAATCATGCTAGTTTTTGAAAAATGACCAACCCTGCCTTTAAGATTTAGATCGATATTCATCGTTAAATGTTGAAAATATTTTAAGATCCGTGTCAGCTACCTAACCAGCTAGCCTGCTACCGAACAATCCGGCGCAGAGGGGAGGGAAACATTGCCATGGTAACAGCAAGCTCCACCAATCAGACACTCTGTGGTCGTGGGTAGTGTAGTTCTTTTCCCTGATATCGTGAATAAACCATTTTTTTGTCTTAAAAGGAGGTTGGTATCAAACAAACAAACTCGTGTCTTGTACAGGAGCATAAACCATCGTTTCACACTCAGGTAGCTCGTGGTCAGTCTACCTGTGGTGGTTATGACATCACGGCTTATAATCAAATCCGCTATGTAGAAAATGAACAGGATTTTTACTTCTGTAACCACACTGTTGTAGTATTGATTACTAAATTAAAGTGTTGGTAGAGTGGAATATTAATGTGTTCAGTTTGCTAATTGATTAATTAGCTAATGTTGCAGCTCAGCAGGTATAAGAAATAAAGATGCACTGCAAACCATGAGGAACATATCAAGTTTGTCTCCTCTGACCATCATTTTTAAAACCGTTTAGGAGGCTAAACAAAAATTCTAACCTCTGAAAATGTTTCCAGTTTGAAAATGAAGCTGAGGCTGAAACAAAGGAGGAATCGGATGAAGAGGACGAGGAAGATGAAGGGTCTGGTCGCATACGCTTCAAATCGGAGAGAAAGGATGGCGCTGTTGCACGTTTGGCTGATGCGGGCAGTAATAGGAGGAATATCCCGGAAACACTAGGTACAACCTTTTCCTGCTGGGCACACTCACACTAGGCCCAGTTGTCCCATACCGTGCTTATGCATGAGCACAGAAAAGTCTCAAATTTGTACTTTATTCTACACCGTAAAAGATCTTCATCAGCATTTCTTTTTTTTACTAATAAAGACGTGATCTCTTTCTCTGTTCCTCACGTCCATTAGAACTGTCGGAGAAGGCCAAACGAGATCTGATGCAGTTTGAGGAACAAGAACGCCAGAAGAGACAAAACCGCTACGGAGGCCGAGGGAGAGGAGGATTTGGAGGGAGAGGAGGCAGAGGAAGAGGAGGCTTCACACCTTTTGGAATGACAGATTTTAGAGGAGGAAACAGAGGGAGAATGAACGACCAGCGGATCCCCCTGATGGGAAACATGGGCATGCAGGTAAGCCATTGTTTTTACCCACCGAATAACCCTAAAGGAAAAGTCACAAAGAGCTTTCACACTTCCTGAAACACTCCTGATATTTTCAGGGTGAGCTGATGTGAGAATGCAGCAGGATATAATCAGGAGAATTCACCTTGACGTAAATATTCGCAGCTTGAAACGGCAGTCAGAATAGAGCCAGGGATAGTCTCCTGCTGTGAGGTGCATGTGTGAACAACCAGGTCAGGAGAATATCCGGAGCAGTCCTCCTGAAATTATCAAGATATTTTCAGTAGTACAGATGTGAAAAACGGTTCATGTTTCACCAAAGGGGGCGATCAGGTTTTCCTTTTAACCTCCTTTCTTTTGTCACAGTCGAAACGAGTTTAGTCTTCCATAAACTTGACACTTGTTTAGCTTGCTGCTGCTCTCCTTTCCGTCTAAGACCTCCAAAGCTGTAGTTGTTTAAACGTGAATAATGTCACAACACTCTCCCCCCTTATCAGTGTTGATATATGGATTAGAGCAGCATTTGGCAGTCGTCCATTTAGACAGCGTTTTACAAAATTGTTCTTTGCCCAGGATTTAGTTCCTTGTGGGCTTTTATTATTAGATATCGCTCCAAGCATTTAATCCTTTGATTTACACGGCTCATCAGTTCATACAGGACCATCTGAAGGACTAAAGGAAAAAAAAAAAGTCAACATATGACCTAAATAATAATCAACACAATTTAGAAACTTTCATTTTGATTTGACCCCTGAATGACTTTGAGCTTTTAATCAAAGCAACATTTTGTGGAAAAAATAGAAAAACCCAAAGAGTGTGCAGAAATGTTCACCAGACGCGGTAGTGTTCTGTAAACCTTTCTGCGTTCTAACCTCTCTCCATTTTTCAAAGAGCATCTCCAATATTGATCCTAGTTTGAGCACGTTTCTGCTCGTGGAGCTTATTAGAAACATGCAGAGGCTTTTTAGGTCGGGTACAATCACTTCTATCTGAACCACTTGTCTTGCCCGCTTCCATCGCTGCAACACCTGTTGGTTTGACCTGAGAACTGCTCTCATATCTGGCAAACCGAAGGGCGTCCAAAACGGCCGTGTGGGGGTGGTGCCTTAAAAGCGCCTACCTTCTCTGGTCCAAACAAATCCAGAGCATTCAGGAGCAGAATCTAAAGTTAGAAGGAGGACATACTGACTGCTGCATTGTTGTCAGAGAAGCCAGCACTTCAACATAGCATGTTTCCTTAATGTCTGATCATATGGTAAGATACCTTTATCATTTCACTCACTACACATCTCACTGATTGGACCTTTTAATTTAACGATATTAGGTTGTCAAATTTCAAAACAAGAACATCAACACTGGTGTGAAAACTTACATGACGGATGGACGACATGCCAACACCACAAACACACTCGATTTTCGTTAATGAGCTCGTTCTCTTTACAACATACCTTGTGTTTAACCACTGGACTAATTTGGTCGCTGGCATGTTTGTTTATTTGTTTGTTTGATTGTTTGGTAGCTGAACCAGATAGACTGGCCAATTATCAAGGACCCATTCACCTATTATAATTATTCTTCATTTAGCAGTCATAGCATCTCTGGCTGATATTTGCAGACTGTGATCTCCATGAATGTTGTCTTCAGTTGTATGCAGCTTGTGAATATGACTCGTTGATGTGTCATCACGTGGCTGCAAGCGGTGAAATCAGATAAAGAAATATGTTTTGACAGGCTGTCTTGATTTTTCCCTCCTCTCCATTTCCCCCATCTCTTTCCAATTAACAGCAATCCTCCCGCATGCCTCATCCTCATCAGCTTCATCAGCAGCAACTGCACTCCCAGCAGCACCACCAACCCTCACGTCCAAGAGGACCCCATCCCTTCCAAGACCATGGGCGCCCGCTCAACCAGCAGCCCCTGCAGCCCCTCATCCCCCCGCACATGTCTCACCGCTCCCCGCCCTTACGGCCCCAGATGGAGCCACCGCCACGAATGATGAGCTCCCCGCCACCCAACTTCCCCCAGCATCACCAGCAGCAGCAGCCGCCGCCAGCTCCCAAAAACATCCATATTAACCCACATTTCAGAGGGCCCACGTCATCCTCAGTACAAGGTAGGTTTATCCACTCTCACTTTGTAAGATTTTTAATGAAACTGTGCGAGAGAGACGTCATGTCTGCTCTGTTTTGGGTTTTTAAAATAAACTTCCGTACATATAATTCATAACTGATTTTTTTGTGTGGTTGCTACTCTTGATTTAAACCAGTTTAGTAAGCGTCAGAGTTCATGTGTACTAAAGATTCACTGTATTAAAATGGTTAGAAATGTGTTTTTTTTAAGGATTTGCAATAAGAGTATAATTACAAGTCAATGGATTGTCTATGCTGTGGGTTCATTATTTTTCTCTGTAGTGTTTACCGTAAAATCTTGAATATTTATTGCACCGGTATATGAGATGCAATCTGTGTTTGGGAGTCTCTCAGAGGAAAAAAGGTTTCAACTGTCTACTTGCAATTGTAAAAGTGCAGTTTCTGTGTCGCTCTTGTAGTATCATTTGATATCGCTTTGCAGAGTTTGCACTCCTGCTATCTTCAGTAGGGTAGCTGATCTCTCAGCCTATGGTTCAAGACATGAACCATATGAAGTATCGACAGCCCGCACATCTCCTTGTCCACCTTCACTGATCATTGACTTTAAATGAGGAGTCTATCAATCAGTCCAGCACTCCACAAGGCCACCGCTTTCTTTAAATGCAGGATTTTGAGCTAATGACGGAGAAAAGATGTTAAAAAGTGGCGCTGCCAGTCTGGTCTGCGTCGCTATGTATCCCCACAGCTTGCAAGCAACAATGAATGCAGGAACATTTTTCAGGTCATCTGCTGTGTGACGGTGGTGTCCACACGCTCGGTAGTGACGGCGCAGTTTTCAGCATTTTATACTGGTATATTTATCGCACCCGTATATAGGACGCAGCCAGCTTTTTGGCGCCCTATACACCGGGTTTTTAAGGTAATTCAAGCTGTTGGCAGTAAGTTGTTTGATTAAGATCATGAATGCAAAGTTAACATGACAATCCAGGACAACCCACAGAGTTACAGTCCGCATGAAGAGAATTATAAATTTTGTGTTTTCTCTGCATGTGAAAATCCTGAGCGTAATTTGATCCGCGATTGTGCAGCTCTAGTTAATCAGTGAGATGTTGAGTGGAGGTGTATGATGCCGTCATGGCTGACAGTTATCCTTACATTGTCCTGAAAGGTGTCTGGATTAGAATGTCACTTTGTTGTTTGCTTGAATGACAAGTGAATAGCTCTCTCAGCCAGTAATGGGTTTATCCTCCATTTTTTTCTTCTGGCCGCATCACCATTTCATTCCCTGAGATTGGTTTATCTGGCCTGTCTGTCCAGGCCAAGATTGAAATTTTGTTAGTAAAGCGTGGTAGCACAGATTTGTGTGTGTGTATGTGCACGTTTGGGTTTTGCTCCCGAGAGGAAGACTGGAAAATCGGGGATTGCCTGTGGTTATGATTAAGTGTGAGTGTGTGTGCATGTTTTTGTGTACATGCGTGTTATTTGTGTTGTGTTTATGTGAGTGGTGGATTCCACTTGAATGTTTCTCTTCCATACTCAATTAAAGCAACACATTTGTTTTTATACCCAGCAGTATACAATCTTGGATTTTTGAATTACCTAGTTGTCATATTCCAAATAAAACCAAATTATATTTTATTTTATTTTCATATCCTTCATATTTCTGTGAGCTTTCTGGTCTGAACTCAGCTGTGTAAAGATGTGAGGGGCAACTCTAACATAAAATGTATCATGTAAGCCTGTGGAACAGCCTTCAGCATGGAGATGTCTAATGGGCTCCTCCCTTTCTGCTATCACCACCCTCTCTCTGCCTACTGCCCCTCATTTTCATTTTTCTCCCCCCTCTGCCCCTCCTCTCCTCTCCTCTTCCTGCCCTCCCTCCCTCCCTTCTCTCCCCCTCTCTATCTCATTGCAGTGCCCTTGATGCCTCCTGCTCAGAGCCAGCCCAGACCTGCTGTGGGTCCTCAGAGATTTCCCGTGAGTAGCAGCTGCTCCTCTCCCTCCCTTTTTTCGCCTCACTTTCTCTGCCTCTCAACACGGTTCGCGTCCCCTTTTTTGTGTGGGCAATATCATTACGGCAATTAGACAGCCTGCCCTGGCCAAACACTGTTAAAGCAAATCTGTAAACACTGATACGAGTCTGGCTGCACAACTGGAAATGCGTGATAGGGGCTTTAGGCGGTAGACTTTTGGAGGTCGGAGCTGCAGGAGCGGGACTTAGTTAGCAACTCTTCATGGATGGACTGGGGCTCAGACTAGCCAGCTTGGCACATAATGGAATTTCGAAACCAGGATATACTTCCAGTTAAAATTCACTTTCCACAAGTTTGTGTCCCAAAGGCACCGAGACCTTTTTGAACGGTATTTTGTAGTAATGAAACATAGTGGAGGCTTGATGGGGCCTTAGTTGAGCCTCTTGCCTTTTAGCACCGTATATTCTGAAGGTCTGAATTTCATGTCAGAGAAAAGGGTTCTTAAGTCAGTTATTTCCTGCAAGAAAAGGTCCTTTATTTCACTCACAAAGAACCCCATCCAAGAGATGACGGACATGCCTTTAAAGTAATTACTGTATCGAGGCAAAACGGCTCACCCAAAAGTCAGACAAAGTGCCCTTAGTTACTTAGTTACTTCTCGTTAATGATGCCCAGGCATCAGGTGCTGCTGGTGCTGACTGACATCTTCCTGCAAAGTGCATTTTGTATGGATTTATGCAAATTAGCCATTGGGAAATAGCTGCAACCAATTGCATTCTGTTGGATTTACAACCTTTCTGCCAAATGAGCCAGGCTTTCACATCGATGTCAGCCTTTGCCCACAAAAAAAAAAGAAAAACAAAACAAAGATATAGAAACAAAGGCATATTTATTCCTTCTGTGTCAGTATTGTGCAGCGCCGGCTCCCCGAGGTCGTTGATAGTGCAGGATGTTGCTAGCACGGTAGCAGGGAGCTGTTTATTTTGCCTCCTATCAGACAGTAGACCGTGAGGTTTGGAAGGGCGTGCAGACTACTGGGCTGATGAAGAGCATAGTGTTGGATTGCCCACAGCTGTCAATCGCGTTTTTGGCCACCGTTGCCAAGGACACAATTTGAAATGCAGGTGACATAGCAGCCGGCTACATTCCATTTACCAGTGGGCACCTGATTACTCATGATTATCATACATTATCATCCCATCAAATTTAATTGTTAAAAGACCGGGCGAACGGGGAGGGAGGAGGGGGGGTCATAGCCTCTAGTATCACTGCATTAAAAAGAAAATTCGCTGGTGGAGACTGCTTTTGAAATATTAATCTGAGTGCCAATTAAAGTTATTTGAATATTTAATCTGCTTTTAATAATGACATTCAGTTTAACCACAAAATGAAGATGGCACATGCCACACACAATACTCGAGACGTTTTGATAGGAAGGGCTTTATTTTTATTTGATTCAATATCACACGTTTTTTAACACAGTCACAGATTTTTGACTCTTTGCTCACTCTGTGCCTGCAGTCTGTATCGTAATCATCTTTAAGTAGATAATACAAATTCCAGTGTTGTAGTCAAGACCCGACTAACCAAGAACAGAGTGCTCCAAGACCAGAAAAATCTCAGAATAATCCTCAATTTGTGTGCAGGGGGCGTGTCACTCAATTACACCGTGACACCGGGAAGGTTGCGGCCGTAACCGGGGGATAAATAATTAGAGCTGGACCGGTAAACCGAAAATTTCGGCCAGCCGATAATATCGGCCGATATCAGCATTTCCAGTGACTATCAGTATCACCTTATTTTCTCTGAAGATCGAACATGGATCTTAGAAAGACACCGGCCAATATTTCAGTATCAGACTATTTCTCTCTCGAATGTCGATTTTGGTATCGGCCCCTAAAATCTCATATCGGTCGGGTCCTAATAAAAATCAAACTACAATTGAATTGGAAGTAATTTGTTCTTTTAAAAAGAGCTGTTTACCTTCTAATCACAGGAAAAATAGCCTGGCAGTGGTGGTCTTGACCGGTCTTGATTTAAAATCCGGAGTCCTCCCAGTCTGAGAGCGAGACAAGACCGAGTAAAAATGCTTTAGATTCTGAGACAGGACCTTCAAAAAGTGGTCTCGATACCGGTCTTCAGACCAAGACAGATTTCGAGTACTACAACACTCCATCTCTCCACCTGCACATTTCCTTTCTTTACAAAACAGTAATTTGACATTTGGCCCCTCTCCATTATAAATGTCTCACTGCTAAGAACTTATCCTCGCATCACTTACATATCGAGTAGCCCGCAGCCTGTTTATCAAGGATTAACTGAGAGAGGATGAGCTGTTATTTAAGAGGTATTATAACGGACACCAGAGTCCTCTTTGTGCAAACCTGCCTGTCTTGACCTTTTAGAACGATGCGAGTGCACCCCTGTTGTGATCCCCCAACCCCCCCCCCCCAATCTTCGTAAGCCCCCTTTGATTAACTTTCTGTTAAGCAAGTTTTTGAGACTCTGGCCTTCTAGCTCTCGAACGCCTCTCCTCTCTAAATACCGCTAACGTAGCAGCGGAATAAAGATGGATTAAGCCTTGATAGCATCTTAAGTAATTTACAATAGGCTCGGAGGAGGCAAGAAGCCCATTTGTGGAAGTGCCACGTGTTGAATAGCAGGTTAATTTTTCAACAGAGATGGATGCTTAAAAGAATAAAGGAGACGGTTATGAGGGGGATTGGAATCCCAAGGAGGGATTAATGGGTTGTTATCTAGTTTTCCTTGGTAGATAGACTGGGAGTAACGTGCATGCGATGATTAGAAAGCTGTGGAACATACAAAGTGGTTGAAACAAAGGTGAGGGCACTCATCCCTTCCTGAAATACCCTTTCCTTGTAAGAGACAGGCTTTTAGAAGGTTTATCAACAAAGCCAGAGGTAGCGTTAATGCAGGTTAGCTCATGAATTCAGGCTGAAGGGTTTTCTTTAATACTGGCATGCATATTGATGTTTATATCCTACGATTCTGTGTCTTTTTAATGACCACCAGCCTTCCAATTACAAGCGCCCCCTTGCACAATGGAATTCTCCTAAACAAATTCCCATTTTTCATTACTTTAATTTGTTTGTGATTATTGAGTTCCCAGTATGGCCTATCATGCATGAGTTTTGTGTTCTTCCCAGGGAGCGGGAGACTTCCAGCAGCACATGTCGGGTAATTTTGGCCAGCCCCAGCGGCCCCCTCATCACATGGAGCCCTTTAGGAACCAGCCACCTCAAGGCCCCCAAGACAGAGAGCCCCTCTTTATGGGAGGTGAGTCCTATACCCCAGCATTGACGAGGGTTACAAAGCTCTCTTAGCATATTTAATCCTATTCGACATCACCTCTGGCGGTGTACCTACAGGGTATGCTGCTAGCTTTCTGCCGCTCTCATAGCAGCACTCATGTTAAATTCATGTGTATATATATACATCTGAATGAGCCTTGGAATCTGCATTACACATCTACATTCTGATTCACTGATTTCCCTGACAGGGTTAACACAGAGTTGTATAAAATCCACTCGGTTGTCTACCTTGATAGCCCTCTTTTCCCTTGTTCTAACATTTTTACACATTGCATCTTGAGAGGGAGTTACTGATGGATTAAAATTGCCTCACAAGGCAGAATACTGACATCTCTGTTGTTTTTTGGCCTTCCCCCTTGCATGTGCAAAGAGCGCACTGAGTCAACACGGTTTGCCGGGCAGCACATGTTTGATCACCAGGGCCCCAGCCCTCTCATGAACAACAGCCACAACCTCCACCATCAGCAGCAGCAGCAGCTGCCCGGCCAGGGCCACATGGGCTTCGGCCCGCCTGGACCAACCTTCAACCAGCCGAACCCAGGTCCACTAGGACTCTTCCCCAGAGAACCCCAAAGACCCAACATCCCTCCCCATCAGAGTCACCAGGGGATGGTGGGCTTGAATCAACAAGGAGGCCCGCCAAACCAACCAAGACCTTTCATGGGCCCGCGGCAGCCGTTCGGTCAGCAGGGGAACCTTTTCCCCCCACCACAAGTCCAATTTGGGATGCAGGTACGACTACGAGTAAGTGATTTTTGCAATCATTGGATGTCTGTGTAATTGAGTGTGAGTGTGTAGGGTCTCTATATTTTCCCGGATAGTTTCTTGAATTTGTTTGCATGCTATGGTCAGGTCTCTCACCTGGAACAGTTGTGATAAAGGAGCCTGGTTAACACCCAACTACTCTGCACAAATGTCTGAATTTTTAGTCGGCTGTTTTTCTCTACGTTATTGAAATTTTCTGTGACAAGAGCGAGGACTAGAGTACTCTTCACATGAATAAACTAGACTTGATATCATATTCACTGGCACTGATGCGTTGAGGAAAAAGACTCATGTCTGCTTGGCACCTCTGCATTTTGTCGAGAGATGTAGGCAAGAGCTCCCTCTAGTGGACCAATCACCATTGTCCTATTATTTATGTTGTGCTAATACAAGAGTTTAATTGTATGCAGGAATGAATCAATGTTGGGATTAGATTTCAGGAGAAGTGATTTATAAAAATGAAATATAACAGTAATAATGCATTATATGTTATACAAAGCTCTGATTTTGTTGTTTACTGATGTTTTTTTTGATTGTCAGGGCTTAATGCACGGCCCTCCTGTCTCCCAGCTTTCGCACCACGACCCCTTGTCATCCCATCAGCCCATGCACCAGCACCAGCAACATCATCGGCAGGAGCTACCGCATCATCAGCAGCAGCAGCTAAATGTCAATGAGCCTCGCCCCATGATGCACCACGGCCAGAATCCCTTCCACCAACAGCAGGCGCACGGTAGCCCCAGGCAGATGACTCCACGCCCTCAAAACCCCCAACAGCGAAACATGTCCAACAGGCAGAGGATGGTGAGACATTTACATATTAGTAGCTCAACTATTCTAAGTGCTGGAAGAAAGAACACTCCACCCATTTTAATCGTTGTGTTATTCAAACTCCTGCACATCATCCTGTCGTCATCTTTCACCCTGAATAAAAAATATAATCTTAAATATGTGAGCGTCGGATTGATTCGTGCTTTGCCCTTTCTTCAGAACACCCCCGTCTCCAAGCAAATGCAACAGCGCAACAGCAACCTACGGGAGCTCCCTGTAGCACCTGGCAACACAAACATGAACAGTGCCCGCCCCGCTGCCAACGTGAGGCCCGTTGCCAAGGCAACGCAGGGGGTGCGTCCCGGGCAGAACACTCAGCCGGTGCCTGGCAGTGGCAGAGGAAGAGGCCAAGTCGCTGCCAAGCCCGAATCCCACCCTGGAGGAGATGGCAGGACAGTGGTTCGCAAGGAAGTCCCAAGAACGCAGGCCAGCACGGCACCACAGGTCGTCCGTCTAACACTCAGAGCAAGAGAAAAAGCACTCAGTCTGCATGCATCATAGATACAATAAACTAGATAAATATGCTTTTTTAATTTAATATTCTTTTGAAATTACACTATAAGCTGTCTTTTTTTCCTGCTAAATACAGTGACCTAGAAATTGTAAGCTCAGCCAAGCTTATTAGTGTGCTGAGAAGCACTCCCATTTATTAAAAGCCCAATCATAAGGTCGTTAATGACTGCAGTCTCATTCCATTAGAACGAACAGATCAATACTATTGCATTTTCCTCTTGGGTTTTGCCTTTGATTACATCTGAGTGTCAGGCCAAGTAATATGGTTCAAAAAGGACACACTAGCACATGAATACCCTTCCAGTAAGCAGAGACAGATAGTCATGTTGTAATTTGTGTTTTCTGCCAACAGGACCCCGACGAAGATGAGGAGACGAGGCAGTACCGTCTGAAGATCGAGGAGCAGAAGCGCCTGAGAGAGGAGATCCTGAGGAGAAAGGAGATGCGACGGCAGATGCAGGCTGGCGAGAGGAAGAAGGAGCTGCTGGACAGGCTCAATTCCACTCCGAGTCAAGGCCCAGCTCCTTCACAAAATCAAACCTCACAACAAAACCAGCAAACGGCGCACCCTGCACAACAACAACAACAACAACAACAACAACAACAACAACCACCACCACAGCAACAGCATGAACAAAGACAGCAGAACCAACTGCAACCACAGCAGCAGAGACAGTTCCCCCAGAGAACACCACAATCATTAAATCAATCATTAAATAACCCTAATCAAGGCATCCCCATCCCTCCCAACGGTGAAGCTCAGACCCTAACGCCTCGTCCCAACGTCAAGACACGTCTGCAGATGGTGAAGGGTAGCACCCAACTGCCACAAACCCCCGGACCCCGTCAAAGTCCTCAACAGCTGCAACAGCAAAGGAACATGGCTCTGCAGAATGTCAACAGACCTGGTGCTCAGATCCAGTCCAATCAGGCCCCCCTAAAGACCATACCTGTGTCTCCCTCTGTGGGTCCTGGCCAGGCTCAGGCTCAAACTCCGATTCAAGGACTAAAACCTGGAGCCAAAAGAACTGTGATGCAACGGACTAAGAGCTCGGATATCATAGACCAGACGGTGCCACAAAAAGTCAGGCTCGTCAAACTTTCAGGAGCGGTAAGCTTGTGTATTTTTTTTTCTTTCATCCATCCAACATCGTCCCAGTTTTATGTCCGACATTTATTTGATACTTCTTGAACAGATTTTAACCTCTCGGGGAAACGACAGGTTTGCAATGAAATGCCACTGATGTCTATTTTGTAATCCAAAAGATATCTAACCTATGGGAATGACACGGTGATGTCTGTGTCACTTTGGCACAATTGATTTGTTAAGAGTTTCCCCCCCTCAGCTTTGAGGACTGGTATTTAAGTCACGTTGCCTGCACTTACATTTTACCTTTAAGAACACAGAAAGGTATTAAGAGAGCAGAATGACATTTATCTGTAGAGTTCGGGACGTCTCATCGCTGCTCTTAAAGGTCGATATCCTCTCTTAAGGACAGGAGGGTATCCTTTAAGAGAGAGGGTGACTGTAACATCAACAAACTCTAGAATTACCACTTCTGGCTGATTTATAACCACTTGATAAGTCACTTCTTTGCCCTTTAATTACACATTAATTCTATTGAAAAAGCCACAAAGGCATGCATGTTAAACATTCACAGTTGTCATTGATGAGACACGTTGGTGGGATGTGATAGTATTCGGAATAAGCCGCTTTCTGACTCCATCCCTGAGGATCAAGCCGCCGAGCCAAAATCTCTGTCTGGCTGCAGATGAAGATAACTGAGTGTCAGTGCGTTAATGGAAACCCGCGCAGAGCTATCTGATGTGCCGCATCTTTGAGAAAAAAGGGGGAGTGGAATGCGAGGGGAAGAGAAGAGAGAGAGAGAGAGAGAGATGGAAACTAGCCTATAGCTGAGGTGAAAAGAAGATTGTCTTGATGCTCCCTCTCCCACATTGTTCTCCTGTCATCACCAGCCGCTTGACAATGTTATCTCCCTCCTCTCTTCTTTCCTTCCTCTTCTTTTTCCTCTCGGTCATCCCTTGCTTGCTTTTCCTTCCCATCATCCCATCTCTCAGGTGCACGGCAACAAAAGAATGTCAATCCGAGTCCCTTGTAATTAATCTTTCTTGGTTGAACACGGCTGCTGCTGCTAGAGCATAATACCTGTGTAAGAAAGTTGCCACTTTTGAGGATTTGGATTTGTATGGCTTACGCACACAGATAAGAGGCAAATTATATTTTCATCAGGGATAATACAAAGCAACGCACGACACAAAAGCAGCAGGAGGAGGGAGAGGGGGCGTAAGGGGGATGGGGTACACATCGAGCTGCTGTCGTTTCAGTGTAATGCAGCTTAGCATTTGATGGGTGCAATCAGGAGCTGTGATTTCTATAGGAGGGATTAATCCATTTACTCTCGACTGGGGACAGGTCAGAGATATCGCTTCTTTTCTTTTCCCCCCGTATTGATCTGTCACATCTCTTCGCTGAGTCGGGGAAAAAGACGACCTTCAATTCCTCCCCGCATGTCAACAGAGTTGAGCTGTGACTTTATTTGATAATGAGACCATCACCTTGTTGGGTTGATCTTTATTCCCCACAGATTGTGTGAAAGAGGATCCACTTTCAGTGCTGACACCTTTTCTGTTCGCCGTGGAGAGGCGGCCTTTCATTTCTCCCTGTTGTCCATGAACACTTGGCATACTGGGAATCGATGATTGATTGATTTGTTTTGATTATTGTGTCATGCATGGATACAATGCCCATTTCGTAAACATGCTCACAGAAACCACTGCAGAAAGAACAGAAGCCATGTTGGAAACATCCTGATGTTATTTGCAAGCTCTAGAAACCATAGAGACCAGTTAATTAACATTCAAACAGAACAACCGACTTTGGACACAATTTTATTATTAGAGTCGATGATGCCTGCACATCAAGGTTGTTTAAAGTTGTGGTACTTTCCGAGTTCACATGTTTTAAAACAATACAATCTCCGTTAATTTAAAAAGTACCTAACCTTTAAAAACACAAGACAGAGGAACGGAGAGGTCAGCGGAGGTCCATTCAAATTCACGTCAACCGAAACTGGCCTATCCAAAGTCTGTTTGTGTCTCAGAAGGATGCAGAAGTTTGGGTTATCTCACTTTAATTGCCTTCACACTTGCAGAAAACATATGAAAAGCATCGAGCGGACTCTGTTGCTTCGTACCCCCCTCCTGTCTTGACAGGAATAGTGTCCTGCTCTGAGGTGCATGTGTGAACGACCAGGTCAGGAGGATTTCAGGAGCATTAACAGAAGTGCATGTGTGAAAACAGCTTTAGAAACACAGAAACGTTGCCAATGTATTGTGATTTTTGGTGGTTAAAAATAAGAAATAACCCATTGTTAGGTGTAAAGAATTTCTATTTTTGTTGCCGTGGCTACAGGTATCAATACTGTTTGATTTTTACTATTGAGTGATCACAGTTTAGAATGATCGTATCGTGTCCACCCAACTGCAAATGGAGAGAAAGGTTGGACATTTCTGCACGAGTTGCTAACTTAGTGCTGTCCTCCATCTTCCCCACTCAGTTTGCAAAGGGGACTGTTGCTGCGGATACCCCGGCGCAGCAACCAGGCGCCTGGCCGGCAACACCGCTCAACCAGGGAGTCCAGAGGAAGGTCACCGTGACAGGACAGCAGCCACAGGGAGCAGGCGGAGCACCGCAGGCTGGCCGAGGGGGAGCGGGCAACCCACAGCAGAACAGGGTAGGTCCTAATGAGAGCTCTCCCTTCTCCTGTGCGTTAGACACCGGGAACTATTTCACCTCAGAGATATATATTAATAGTGCAGACTTTGGGCTTCTGAAAATAAAAGGAGCTAAAATGTCTCCTGTAAAGTTGTCCTGTGCCTCTGGCGCCAACCTGGCATTCAGGAGACATACCAATCGAGCAGCAGTGGTAATAAGACAGGACAGTATGCCAGGTGCAGGAGTATTGACAAGCTGAGAGCAGTGTAACACAGGGGCCTACACAGGGTCCCCTGGCCTCTCTGCACGCCTGTCACCAGCAGGCTGCTGTCACACTTCCCATTCTCACTGACACTGACAGGGTAAGGCAGTCACTATAACGCTTGCATGGCTCCTCTTCCTTTCATGCTCCCCCGCCCCCAACACACACACACATAGATACTCCCTCTACCTCCTCCCCTATCTTTCTGGGGTCTCTCCCTCCTCCTCCTCCTCCTCCTCCTCTTCCTCTGCAGCTAAAAAAACATACCTCTCACTCTCAAAGCTCAAATGAAGATATGCCATCCCACATGCATCACGTTCTGACGTTGACGCTCTATGTAGAAATATGATAAGTCAATCATGTGAAAGCCTGGTGTGTCTGAGAGAAAACAGCGTTTTTACATTTCACTGTGTGCCGAGAAGCCTTATAGCTGCTCCGCACACTCGCCTGAATGCAGAATTAAAACATCAACATGCCCCGTTTTAAGCGAGTGTATGCGCTGCCTCAATCTTCCCCCCGTATTATTATTATTATTTATTTATTTTAACCTCATAATTAAAAAATAATTTCTCACACCTGGCGTTGGTGTAGGTCGTGGTGTCGGGCCGGGGCCGAGGTAGAGGGGTTGGTCAGATGGGTCGAGGTCGTCCGGTGGCCACCAGACAGAGCCAGAGAGGTGCAGAGAGCGAACGCTGCACCGTGTCCATCGAGGGCCTTTCCTCATCCACAACGGACTTGCAACTGAAGAACCTTCTCAGGTCCATCGGGCCCATAGAGGTCGGTACTGCATTTAAAACACTTTTATACACCCTCTGTAATGTTTTTGTATGTTTCCTCGTACACTGATTACATCGATTGTTTCAGAACTAACCCAAATAACCGTAGTCGGTTTAAAGTCTAACATTCAGAAGTCAGAGCTGTTACTAATGATATGCAAGTCATTGTCTGTTTCATATGATTGCTGTGTAAAAACCATGAAGACTGCTCATGACGTAGATGTCTCTTTGCACCCTCCACTGTGGAAGTAGTTGCATTTTCTTGTAGTGTGGTCCCATAGCGCCCTCTGTCGTAGTGATTAGGTGGGTAAAGGAAGTGGATGTGTTCATTCGCCGCTTGTGCAATAAGAGGACGACCTGGCTGTGCTGAATGTCTTCAACTATACGCCCCCCCCCCATGTGTTGCAGATGTTCAAAATGATGCCCCAGCAGAGGAAAGCGGTTGCTAAATTTTCCAGTCCTGAGCACGCAGCGAGCTTTCAAACAAGCTTCCACAGGTAATGCATATTCTCAACTTTTATAGAGATATTAATTTGTGTTTTTGTTGCCTTTTCATGCTGCTTGCATTAAGCTACTGCAATACAAAAAACGTGTTCTTGTGTATCTTTGCCCCTGAGACAATGGTTTCAAACATTATCACAATTACTACACAGGCACATGATTGATTTGTCCCACATTGACGTGTCGCTGATTGATGGATGAGGAGCATGAAAAGAGCCAGGTGGGAGTCCCGTCACAAGATGTCACTCTCTCCCAGCGCGGGAGCCTTCCCCTGTGCAGCTCTCTGACCTGGCGTAGGAAATCATCCTGCAGCCCTCTGCGGGGGCGGGGGGGGGGTCAAACACAGTCAGCAGCATTTCTGCACAGGATGCATCATTCACTCATCAACTTGGAAGAACAGTGCATAGGACGACCTCGGCAGCGAGCGCGCGGTTGTTTGACTTTGTCTACCAGAATGTCCATTGTTGGAAAATGGCGCTGAAGAGACACTGGGACAGTTAATCCTACTTTGAAGCAATTTGTTTAGAATGTTTTGAACATTTTATACGGATGCTCATTAGAAATTAAAATGGGATAATGGTTGCTCCCCTCTTCAGTTACATTCATCACCGAGTGAAAAAGGAACATGTCAGCTTTGCAAATCCAAACATGACAAACCTCCCTAGTAGTTTATTTTATTTCTTTTGTGGCTCGCTGATTTGTTTGAGTGCAGGAGACGCTTGTGGCCAGACTTCTCACACAGCAGTGTTCTTGGCCCGCCTGTAGATGGCAGTATTGCAACACTCACGGTGATGTATGTTTTCCAACCGAAGCAGTCTTTCAGTGCACAGTTTCCAAGCGGTTTTTGGGTGAATGGCACCACCTAGTGGAGGCCATGTGTACAGGCACGGATGAGGATTTGAATATCACACACATGGCAGTGACTGGGACCAATTTGGCGCAGGATAATAAAATGGTTTCCTTAAGATTACCCTTTTGGTTTAGGGAGTTGTAAATGTTCCTCTTGTGTTGCTTTTCCGTTTCAATGCTGCTTCAGGATCAGAGCGTTTGGATTATCTCTCGTTTAGGTCATTTGGGCGCCGCTCCTCGTTCCAAATGTTGTCATTTCTTTTAACTGTTAACCTGGGATCCATCTCTGGAGTGTTTTTTCCCTTTTGCCTTTTTTGGGATGTATATTTTTTTTTAGTTGTATGTGTGATTATGGAAAAGTTAAACTCACGTTTCTCATTAGTGTTTGAGTGTGCTTCGAGGGAACGAGTAAGTCCAGTTCATTTTTTTAAAGATTTTTTTACATTTAAATGTAAACGTAAAATTTTTGATATTCGTCATTCTCGGAAAGAATTGCTGCGTACGCGTTTCGTACATTTTTGCTGCAGGATGCATGTGGGGTTAACTCGCTCTAAACGTCTGCATGTGGCGAGGTTGTGACATGTACCTGGTTGAGCGCTCTGAACTGCTGTTTTTCGCTCCACAAACAGCCGATTATGTGAGAGCAGAATTCACTGTAACACTTCCCCCTGCAAATGGAACTCCCATATCCGTACTTACTCTCATTCTGTAACGACATTGATATCACTTTCTTTAATGGGACGTCCCGTATGATCTTAACCACATCCCTTTATTTAAATGTTCTTGTCCAGGGAGTGCTCAGTCATCACTTCTATCTCAAGCTCTCAGTTTAACTTTGCATGTTCGTCAAAGCGAGTGCCGCTCTGTTAGGCTCTTTTTATTTCTTTAAACACATCCCATGTTTTTTTTTACTCACCGCACAACATTTCTGTCCACACAGCGTTAAATCAAAAGGACTTCTTTTTGAGTAATTGGACATCAAATCGCAGAGTTTATCAGTCACCGGAGTTCAGAAGTGTAAATAAATCGCAGGAATGTGACGCAGGTATCGGAGGGGGCAACCATTATCCGTGTAGTGATCATGTACGCAAAGTAGTCCAGAGCTTTCCTTTGAGTTATTCTTTACTCGAGTTGTATAGAGTTAAACATTTTTATATATATATATATATATGTAAGGATAAGCTAACGTGTCCGGACATAGATCAATTTTACAAGACAGTGTTTTGTTTCTAATTCAGATCCCCAAAAAAATGGAGGAATTATTGGACCATATTTCTGTTTTCTTTACGACGTTTGACAAGAAAAAACATTTAAGGGAAAAAAAACAAACAAAGAAAATAATAAAAATGTGGCCAATATACCGTGAGCATGCAGGTATGTGAAGCCGGTTCAACCTTAGCCCAAAGACGTGTGGTTGTGTTTGATGTCCTCGTGTCTGGTGCCTTCACGGTTCATTACCTTTTACTGATCGTGTAACTTTTTTTAAAAATGCATTTTTTAACTGAAACGTACTCTGTGAGGTCCTTTTACAAACATATCACATCCACTGACTGAGCAGCTTTAACACCTTGTGTACCTTGAGATAAACACTACCTCATACAGATCGCTGGGAATGCCACTGACCATGGGATTTGTAATAACTTGTTTTCGCCGTCAGAAACGAGAACATTTTGGTCGTGCACTTTAACTGTGACGTCATGCTGATGTTCAGCTCCCTGCAGCTCCGACAAGGCGGAGTCATTGAAGAGAAAAGCACTTTGAATTATCTTTTTAATTGACTTAATACGCCATTTTATAAAGCTAATATGTAGCGTTAACAGTAAGACGTTCACCCTGTTTTTAATCATTTGAGACCAGCTGTGCATCTTGATGACGTCACATTTTAAGTCCTGTGTTTCCAAGACTTGGGATCACATCCGCTCATGTTCACGGGTACATGTTGAACCAAGGCCGCGACAGGATGCGGTCATTAAATTAACACATTTAGTGGTATTGCACTTTAACTCTGAACGAGTTTAAATGGCTCTCACCAGAGATTCTCACCACGCTCTGAAAGTTTCAAAAGGTATCGGGACAAACGAGGGTATTTGAAACAAAATGTCTCCTTGTTACTTTTTGTAAATCCTTGAATTTGAGTGGTTGCGTTTTTGTTTTTGTAAGATGTACAGTTGTTCTAAACTGACTTATTCATGTGTTTGTTTCCTTTTTGTTTTGAGTTGAACTTGTGTCTTTGAGGTTCGTGTTGCAATAACTCTTCTGACCTGACTGTATTTTATGTTGTGCGTTACACTTTTTTATTTTTTTAGAGCTGTGGTTAAATCCTGTGGATTTGAAAGACAAAAAAAAAAGTATTGGCTGTGCCGGTTGTAGTTTTATTATGTTATGAGACTTCTGGTCTTGTAATGACACAACAGATTCAAATTGAATCTATTTGTATCTTAATTTTAAGAACACATATATTTATACATTTTTACTATTTCTTAACGTAATTCCCCTTGAGGAAGTGGTGCTCCATCGCCACGTGGTTTACACATTTCACCTCGTACTGTGTGGCTGCAGTGGGGTCTTTAAATATGAGATACCTACTGGGCTTTTCTTGTGTTTTCACAAGAGATCTTTATCTTGGCTGCTAATGTCTAGCATGTACTAGCTTCAGATCACCACACTAACCAGGTTGGATGCTAAACAACTTAACTTGTATTTATTCGTTCAACAGGTCCCTCGTGTTGTGGATGGTGCTGACATTTTTGCAGAGCGGCTGAAATAATGACTCCATTCTCTCTTCGTCTGCAGGTCTCGGTCCACTTTGACACCGCATGTCGTGTCTGCTACAGTAGCTCCAAAATCCAAAGTTTAAAGGGACCATGCCAAAGGTTTAGGCTGGACGTCAACGTCTGAACACGATGAGAGGCGTATCTCAAACTTCTCCCAACTCAAATGCAGCTCTTGGTTTTATTCCACGCTGGCACTGAATGGAAAATAAACTGGCTGCAAAAGGGATGAAGCGTCACATTGAGTCGCACCGTGCTAGGCTACTCTTGCACGATGTAGCAGCTACTTGTTTGTTTGGTTATCAGGAAAAGATTCAATATCTGACATTTGAGTTGGGAAGTTTGTCCCGCTGGTGTATTTATTAAGATCAGCTTCAGCAGATTCTATCGGGTCATTTGAAACCACTTGAAGGGTCTTGCCATATCCCACATTTGTGAAAGGCTTTCTAACGTACTGGAATATTGATAAATCATTCGCTGCATGTTGTTTTAATAAGTTATCAAATTGAGTCAACGTTGTGCTGTTGATCGTTTTTCACCCCCAGTTTTATGTCTCTGTGTGGTCGGTTGAATGAGTAGAAACACCCTGGGGTAGAAGATACTATACAAAAGATGGAACATGTTCCAGACCAGCATAAGGCCCCCTTGTGGTTTTCAAATGGCCTGCGTTTGCCTGAGTCACAAAAAGTCGTATTAAAAAAAAAAGAAAAAAAAAAAAAGGAGCATTGATTGCAAAATAATGCGAAACCATTGGCATGGTCCAACACGTGGTACTTCCTGGTTTAATCCCATTGGGCTGCACATGTTTATCGGTGGCACTGTTTGAGATTCGTCCAATGAAAACACACCTGAAGCGACCAACGAGTCACGACAGGTGTCAGTGCATCCCCTTAAACACGACGACGCTGTCATGTATTAATGTGTTAATTTCTCCGCAGCGCGCTGACGGAGCAGAGCAGACGATGATTCTACCACACTTTTTCTTTTTCTCTTAACTCGCTCACCTAACACTTCAGGTTCTTTTGCAGCCGTGCAGAGTCCAGGCTCGGATGAAGACTTTACTTAAGCTTACTTCCCTCATGGGGGAGGAGGGGGGGCGGGCCACCACGTTTCCCTCCATTACTGCTTTTCCTGCCACCGCTGTTCTTCCGACTTGCATACATGTGTGACCATTTCTCTTCTTGAACTTAAGACTTCTGTATCAAGCAGGGGGGGCCTACCTGGATTGTTTGTTAGCCCACTGGATGGAGGTTTCCATCTGTGACAGCAGCCGGGTTCACAGAGCAGACGCCACTTTATGGCTTTCACTGCACCAAAAGGCGTCCTGCCTCTTGACTATGAGTTTGGTTGGATTTTGAAAAAAAAGAAAGAAAACCCCGACAGTGGTTTTCCTGATTTTGAACATTACAGTGCACACAGAAAAATGACTGAAGTCCAGCCGTGAGTTGTACTGAAACTTGACGCCTCCGTCCTGTTGTGTGTTTGCATTTCGATGTTTACCACAAAGTTCTGTTCTGTGAAAGTTCTGACATCGCTGTAATCTGTTCTGATCATGTGAAATGTGATTTTTCTAAAGAGATTGTTTTAAAGAATGGAAAATCATTGAAGAATCTGTCAAATCTGAAACCAGAAACTGGAGAAGAATAAATGTTTTTGATACAAACAGCCTTGAGTTTGTTTGTTTTTTTCAGTTTTCAAAAACTTCTTTACCAATCAGAAGGTCTCGGCCCCGTGTCCAGCTGCAGGTTTTTCCAGAAAAACAGAAAAGCGCTGGCTGTGCGCTCGGGAGCTCTTTGCATGAAGCGTGTGTGTGCTGAAGGAAAGCGCTGTACATCCGTCCTGTCTCCATGACAACGGCCGCTGTATGACCGACACTGCACCGTTACTTTTTACTGCATGTTTTATATTTTGAGATTGATCAGACACGGAGCGAGGAGGATGTGTAGGCGGCAAAACTACAGGGAAATATCCTACATTTGGAAAAGAGCGCTGGTGACGTCAACAGCGCCTTTCTGAAAAGTTTAAAGATTTTCAACTTGAGTGCTCGGACACTGCAAGTTTTCTGTAGTCAGCTGCCTGCTGTTGCAAACGCTTTCTCCTCATTGGAAACATTTGGAGAAAAAAAAGACGCTGGAGCTCAGAAATAAAACGCTAGGTGGACACGGGGCCTTAGAGTCTGACGCCTGACATCAAGTAGTGTCCTGTGAAGGTCATGGTTCTCAATTCTCAAAAAAAAAAACTCATCGTGTGATGAGCTCTGTACGTTTCAAGATTCAGACCTCTGAGATCGACTTTCACTTTGACCTCTGTCGGCCTCGATTATCTCGTGTTGTTCAAAAAGCAGTGATTAGACGAGTCAGGGGAAAAGGGAAATCCTGAGTCGCAGGAGAATATGTTCCCTCTTTCCTGACTCTCGAGTTATCTTGCTTCCTCTTGGGTTAATCTGGAAACAAACCATTCAAAGAGAAACAACTGACCTGCATGTTCCTGAACCACAAACGACCGTTATGTCGCTGCACGCTGTCAAATATCCAAGTCAGTTTTTTTTACGCTGGTTGGGAAGTGCACACCAAAATTACAAAGTGTGGAACATTTACACCAGTCCACAAACAAATTTCAAAATGACGTAATCATGCCAAAAAGGGAACGTACTAAATGGCCCACAAGTCAGTGTTGAATGTGTCCTCTGGAGTTTATGGTGACTGAATGATATTTTGCCCGTTATGTGGAACCCACCTGAGCCTGAAAATGCAGTCTTGCTTTTGGTGTGGACAGTCTCTGCAATTATGAACCACACGGACCGGATGGAAGGACCAAGGCCAAAAACCTTTCCATATATAGGCTGTGTCCTTTAAAAATTCCAGAGGCATTTGGTACGTTCCCTTTCAAACAAGATTCTGTCGTTTATTAATTTATTCAGGACTGGTAAAAATGTTCGTTGAAGTCTTTACCAGTTGATGTTTTTTGTCTTTGCTTTCCTTGTCTTTTTTTTTTTTTGTTTGCATCGTTTAGCACTTTTACTGTCTTCAAATTTGCAAATTAAAAAAACAAAATTGAAATTGAAGTTGATTTGTTTTGTCGCTGAAAGTCTGTCCTGTTTCATACGTCGATCATGGTGACATGGTGAAATCATGTGTTGCACGTTTTGTGGAACCCACCTGAGCCGGTCTCTGCAACTTTTGAAGGACACGGACCAGATGGAAGGACCGAGGGCACCTTCCTGACCCCTCACCTCAGGCTCCGTCCCAGAGGTAAATTTCCTTTCCGACAGGTCGTTTTAACCTTTGCTTTTGGACTTGTGATTTTGTTTTGCACTTCCCTAACGCAGAAAGGTTTACAGACCGATGCAGAGCTGGCTAAACACTGAAGCTTCAGAGTCCACCACATGGTGACCTGTGTGAGCATCGACTCTAGAGAGGAGGGGGGGGGGAGACAGCTCTCTATGAAGTTTAGAATTTGGACTGCAGTACTCATTTTAAACACTAGGTGTCAGAGTTACATGCTGCTCCTTTTAATGACAGTTTCCATTTCTCCTGTCCCACTTAAAGGGTAAATTCTGCATTTTCTTAACCTGCTTTGAAAGAAATAGTAGCCTGCTGTGGTTGTCTTCACATGGCATTGATGACTAATTGACATGGTGTTGGAAAGGACCAAAAGGTGAGCTTATGATTCTACCATTAAATGAATGTAGAAGTCTTTCTTTGAGGGTGCGTTCCATGTTCAGGAACCCAAACGTGTCTTTTCCCTCCAAACTTACCGCTGCCGTCCTGAGTTCTCTGCCGCTTTTCTGACACGCCAGAGTAAAATGCTTGCCCTGCGTGGACAGATCAGAGGGCTGCCATTTGCAGAACTCTCTTAGATACGGGGAGTTTTTTGTTTTCCAGAATGCCAGACTGTTCGTTTTGCAAATGTCAACATTTGTAAAAGCCGTGGTTGAGCTCCAAGCAGACTGAGGGCCCCCAGAGGGATTAGAGGAGGCTCTGTTTACCTGCTCTGAGGAATGCTGCCCTGCGCCGACGCTTTTGTATCTGTCAGGGACCCAAGGTCACAGCGACGGCAAGAGATGGGCTGCTTTGTCCCTCTCCAAATTTTCCACCTCGCAGTATCAACAACAAACACAATGTGGGTGACCTGGGTGAAGGAAATGGAATTCCTGCTCGTGTTGCTACAGTGTTCAAAACCCTTGTGTTAGACGGCGCCTTTTTACCTTTGATCGAGTCTGAGTGAAGGATTTGTATATGCCTTGTGACTTGAATTGAAGGAAAAATATGGTCGACTCACATTGATATGTTTTATTAAAAGTATATTTTGGTGATTAATTAGCACCTCTGATTCCTTCTGGATGTGCATTCTGCAAAGTCAAGCGCCTTACTCCTTACAAACTGCTCAAATAAATCCCCTTTGTTGTGTCCAGTCAGCCCATGAATCTGCCACACAAATGAATTTATTTAGTACCAGTAGCAGCTGATTACTCTTTTTGTCTGCAGTGCTCGTGTTCCACCACATGGTGTCGCACTCTCACCACTTAAAGCCATGCTTACTGAGGCTGCACTCGATCTCAAACAGCGTGCAGTCCTCTCTCACAGCAGCAGCACACATTAAGAAGATAACCCTAAAATCCCAGTATTAAGTTTAACATGCTCACTATAAGTCCCTGAAATGCTGGAAGATTACAGCGATTTGTTGAGACTTATAAATGTTTTACTGAGCTGTAATTTCACACAGCGGCTGCGTTCAAGCGTCCCATATAGCCTCCTGGTGGGTGACTGTGACCCCCCTCCCCCTCCCCAGTCAAACCAGCAGACACTGTGAAGCACATTCAGGCCCAACAAACACGCTCGTGTTTAATTTGTCTGCAGGTTTGAAGATATTTGCTGTGTGCAAACCTCGTTAAATCTGACATGGGCTCTCAACATTTCGCAAGAAGGCTAAAGGTAGTTCAAAGCACAATATTTTCTCCATTTTTGTTAAAGCCTGCAAACAGGGCCAAACTGTTTGCCGTGACCCCCCGAGTCACCGCGGAACTCATCCAATTACAAAGCAATCGTTACGCACCAATTAAGACCCACATGAATAAACGCTTCACGTTCATTTTAAAGGATACAAATGACAAATATGAAGCTTTCTCATTCACACAAAGACATGTAACAACTGCAAGTTTGAAGATGTTCTTTATCTCATTTTGTAATAAACATATAAATAATAAACTCTAGACATTTTTGACGCATCGCCCTGTTATGAAAGTTAAACTTGGTATGGTCTGCCTATATATAGACTATCCAAACTTTGCATCTGCCGCAGGTCATTTCTATAAAACTATTTCCCTATTTAAAAAATATGAAAAGAAAAATACATTTTTAGTACATTTACAGGAGTTACTTATTAATTTATTTTTTAACCAAACTTGTTTCAGTACTACTCGAACTGTCACTGAAGTGTCAGAAATCTGCATTGAATCTTTTTTTTTCTCAGAATAAAACAAGAAAAAAAAAATAGAAAAGAGAAAACCAGAAAATGAAGAATGCAGACACGAGGCAGAATATCTGCCCCTCTCCGACAACTCAAGACAACAGTTTCCAAAATAAAATAATACAACAAAAAAAAAAAATCTGAATAAACCAAGCAGTACAAGAATTTTTTTTTCCAATACTTTCCCAACTACTGTATTTAAATTAAAATATATTCTCATATCTTACACTATTTCAAATAACGAAATGTGATTCGGTAGCGATCTGTCAAAATCTAATTTACAATTCTGTGTATAAAAATATAATTTATGGAACCCCGCGAAGTTTGTTCTCCCCAAAATATAACAGTCAGTTGCACACATATGCACACACACATATGAACATTACAACCTGTCAGATTGAGCTCCTCTCTACATGGTCTTCTTTCTCTTGGACTTATTTTTCTTTCTTTTTTCGTTTTTGTTTATTTTTTTCTTCATTTTTTTCTGTCGTTTTTTTTCTTTTTTGCATTTGAGATATACAAAAATAGATTATGCACAATGTGCCGCTCACACAGTTTTTTTTTCAGAATCCGTGTGTGTGTGTGTGTGTGTTTGTCTGTGTGTTTGTCTGTGTGTCTGCGTGTGTGTGTGTGTGTGTGTGTGTGTGTGTGTGTGTGTGTGTGTGACAGCAGCGAGTTCACATGAGAATAAATTATTCAAAGAGAAACTTTTTAAGGCTCCATTCATTCTTTGAAAGGGGACACATGGAAAAGTCAGTGAAATAAATATCCCAACTCCGCTGGGGGGCCTTTGCCTCGTCTGTTCGTTCGTTTTTTTTTTAATTATTATTATTATTTTATTTTTTTAATCTACTGAATAGTCCGCGTGTCCTACATGTCAGTCTCACTCTCTGGAGAAGAGCTTTCAACTCGGGCATACCGACATCCCCAGTGGATGAATCGAGTGGCTGTCCAAGAGCCATGTTCCTAATTGATAAAGGATCTTGGAGTACCAGTGCACCCCGTCGTTCTGCTGCACACTGGCACGAGGCTGGGAACTGAAAAACAACGAGGACACCCAGTGCGCGAGCCTGACAGGTGCCAGAGCCCAGTGCGCCAGCTGGTGGTCTTCGATCACTGCGTAACAGGACGCAAGGACCTGGTCCACCACGACGTTCCCCTGCATGGTCACGGGCGCAAATGACCCCTCATGCTCTTGCGTGTAAATCCGTTTTACGGTCACGGGCTCGAGCCGATCGGCGTCGAACACGAACACCTTTTGTCCGGGTTGGATTTGGCTCGCGAACACCGCCGACATCCTCTCCCCCCCGTCCTCCGTGCTGTTCTGACCGCCGACGACGAAGAGGAGGTGCGCGGCCGTCAGGGTGATTCTGTGGCCCGAGTCGGCTTCGATGACGTAGTAGAGCCTCCTGGTCGTCGAGTCCTGGTCTATGAACATGATGAAGTCGGTGTAAATCGGGTTTCCCTCGCCATCAGCTGCCAGGACCCGGTCCCCCTTTTGGAGGTCTTTGACCGCCTTCTGGGTGCCGTCCTGCAGGCTGACCGTGGAGGATCCTGGGAAGCAGCCGCCTGATTTAGCAGCCACTGAGTTTTCTGTCAAAATAAAACAAAAATGTTAAAATATATTCAAGCACTGTTTCCAGTGTTCCCATTACATAAGTGTTGTCTCCAAACGGCCGTTTTTTAAACCGCCATATAGGCCTACATTTTATGGACTTAAAAAAAAATCCCTCGCAGGTGCTTTGAGTCTTCTTTGAGTCTTTCATTCAGAGGCCAATTCAAAAACCTCCTTTTTCGGCTCGTATTTGTATTTTTCCTGCCCTGCACACATCCTGGTGGGCCATATGCATTCTGCATAATGATGCCTGTCTGCCAAATGCGTATTGGCTTGGCCCACGTTGTCTGAGACTTGAAAAACTGAAAGCCTTGGCTCATCTATTCTTAATTAAAAAACCCAATAAAGGGCAGCCATTGTTATTCTAAATCAGCTTGTGGATCGAGCGACTCTCGGTAAAGAACACTTACGCCTTTCCCAGCTCCTCTCCCCATATTTACTCAGGTGCAGAAACCTCTATGTGACAATTCACACAAATAGGCGACTCACAACTACTATTTACCCAGTGGAGCCCACTTTTCCAAGCCTCTCGAGTTGTAGATTTGAATTTAAATGAGGGCCCGGACTCTTAAATGCTTTCTGTTGTGCAAAATCAATGTCCCCTCTCTCCACCACCTCTCCCTGCTTTGTAGTCAGTCCTGATGACAATAATTTTGGCCTTGGTGGAGCTCTTCACATACCAGTCTCTAGGATCACACTGTCACTGCACACACAGGGGGGGAAAAAGGGGGTTTCCTACTCACAACTTTTAATCTTCTTTTAAGATTCCCGAGCATGGAATAAGGTGACAACTGAAAACCAGATTTAGCCCGACCAATTCAACATTGTTCAAGCCAAATCCTTTTGGTAAAGTCGCATGACCCCTAATGACACGTCGGCCCGGCCCATACTGTGATCTCAAAACGTGTGTGCTGAATGATAAATAAGGGATTTATCAATAAAGTCTGCGCTAAGAAGCTAAGAGAAAGTGGCATCAGTCAGTGTGAAGCACCATAGGTGTCCTTTTAGTCCAGAGGAGGCTATTTGATGCAAAACAGGGAGCCCAAATGAAGGATGTGTTCAAATTAAAACTGGATTTTAAAAAGCTTAGAAACATCGAATCTGGAGGCAAAATCGTTTAGATATTTTAGAATTTTTCTTTTTATCAAATCCAAAATAATTATCCCCCAAAAAGCAAAAACGTGTGCGTAAAACTCCAGAGAAACGACGTGAGTGTCTTTTCTAGGTCACATCGAAGGAGCATGGCTGGATTGTGATGGTCGTGGTTCCCACCAGGAGACAGTGTGGGGCGATGTAAGATCAAGAAATAAGCTGCATGGGAAATGTTCAGTCAGAAGCTCCAGGCGGGCGGGGGATGCGCGCATACATCATTCATAGAAACGATTTCATAATACTGAATCAAGTGAATGATTAGGCTGAGACATTACATCATCAGAGAAACGCTGAGCGACTCTTTCTTGATTTAATGTTTTTTTTTCGTTTATTCCTTTTCAAATTAATCCAGATATTGTTTAACATTTCTGCTCCTCTTTTTTTTGAAACCTTCAGTGGTTGATTGTAAGTTTTTCTGGAGAGCTTAATGAGTTTTTGCGTGAATAAAAGTATCGCTATTTTCTCTTTTTTGGACTCTGACGCCTTCCATACATGTACTCTGATCATCTTTCCCTCAAAGAATACCTCAGGAAACTCTTATTGAGCATGAAAACCTCATAATAAAGCAGGACTTCCTCTTCCCAGACTTGCACCTGCTCCTTTAGACCACACTTGCAGCTGATCGGTAATATGCGCACTGTAGAAACAGATCTGGTGCTGGCCAACTATCTTACCTGCTTTCACCGAGCAGTGGATGTGCGCTTTGGATTCGTAGTAGACCCAGTCGAATCCTGCTTCCACCGCCAGCCTGGACAGGGTGCCGTACTTGCTCTTGTCTCTGTCCGAGGTGGTGATGTCCACGGCTCTGCCCTCGTAGTGGAGCGACTCCTCGAAGTGGTGTCCGTCCTCGTCCCAGCCTTCGGTGACCCGCAGCTTCACCCCGGGCCACTGATTCATCACCGAGATGGCCAACGAGTTCAGCTTGTCTTTACATCTCTGCGGGAAGAAGAAGAAGAAATGTGCCAATTAGTCACCTGTTGTGCGTCAAAGCTCGGAGAAATAAGCTGTCCAAATGCGTAAAATATGCAAACAAGTTTCAATCTTGACTATTTGTCATCCAAACATTTTTCACATTGATAGACATTCGGATTCCACGAGAAGGAGGTGCTTGCAATTTGGAAAAAATATAATTTGTTGGCACATAAACACACCTGAAAGTTGTCTCCCATCCCCCCCTTCAAAATCGAATCCAAATGGATATCTGTTTTTGTTTTCTTGATTCTCAAAGTGAGGCCTCACCTTCGCCTCTCCATCCCCACCTGCCGCCCCCTGATTCCCCCCCGGCTGAGGTGAAACCCCGAGCCCTGAGCTGCCTCTGTGGTCCTGGATGTGAGCTCACATTTGTCAGTGTGAGCAGCAGCGTCAGAGGGCACATCTCGGATAAGAAAGCTGCCGATGAAATATTGATAAGGCACCGCATTCGCTTCACTGGCCTATAACATATGGGTCTTTTGGTTTGGAAAAGGTGCGAGCAGCATCCCTTTGCCTTCCCCTCCAAAAGAGTTTGCACTGAGCACAACATGCGGACATTATAAATTCATGAGTTCGTATTAGGGCCACGGAATGAGCGCGTCCTTTTTGTTGGTTGCAACTTGTCTGTTTTCTTTCAATCAATAATTGATATGCAGATGATATGAAGATTATCTTCAAGAGCAGCTGCTGCCTTCAAATATCTGAAGGTTGTCCTATAAATAAATCGTCGCATCCCAACGCGCTCTCAATGAAGATGCTTGGCCTTCTCCAAGACAACTATTCTCGACACTCGAGCAATATGTCAAATAAAACATCACAAAGAGGCTTTTCAGTGCAGCCGCGGAGGGAAACTTTCATTCTCCCTCTCCTTGCAAAGTCTTGGAGACGTGACATGCCTCCCTAAGTCGAGCTGTTGTGGCTGCTGACTGACAGACTTGTGAAATATCCAGGGGTTGTATGGCTGCACAGAGGAGCGTCTATATGTGTGACCCCACTGTCTCCCTTTTTATCTTATGGACAGCTTGTTGGTGCTTCCTAAAGCAAGAATGTTCACACACAAGTTAAAGAAGAAGAAGCTCCTCATATATCAGTCTGTATTTTTACGAGGATATCACACTTGTAGAATGTGTTGTATAAAAAAAAAAACCCGTCCCCTTAAAAAAAAAAAAAAAAAAAACTCCCACATTCAGAGTGGGCTTGTCGGAGTCAAGAGCCGTAAAGCTGAACCTATTTATTAATTCATTAGGTCGTGTGCCGCAAATCAAGCCAAATTCTGCTCAGCCACCGTGAAGCGCAGCAGGGCGCCCCAGACCGGCGCTTTGTGCTCGGGGTAAAGTTGTTCAACAGCCTCCCTGTTAATCTTTTCACAAATGATTTGGTTAGAGGAAACACTTATCAGCTACCTGTCAGTGCAAATACGACACCAGCTCATTTCTTTTTTTTTTCTCTCTCCCCCCCCACAAAGCGTTTACATTGTGGCTACAAGCTGCAGGATCCCAACAGAAGAAAAACAGACACTTTACATGTGGAAACCTCACAGATTAAAGTCACATTTTTCAGTATAAAAAACATCATTTTACAGGAAAAATCAACCAATTTTCGTCATTTTTGTTCGTGGTAGGAAGATCTACACAGCACCTTATTGTTTTCAAAGTAGTCCCCTTAAAGTTCTTAAAACAAATACAAATCAAACTTCACTAGAAATACTTTATGATTAAGAGCTGCTCCACGAGCGAAATCAACCCCTAATACTGAGACAAAGTGTACTTTAGGAGTAGATAAGAGGCGATCATTTGTGGATTTGATGGTGAAACTGATGCTCCTGCTAATCTCTCTCTCTTTCTCTCTCTCTCCCCCCCCCCCCCCCCCTCACTTCATCAAACATCTTCTGTGAGTGTCTGTAAAACGAATCTTTTGGCAGTTTTCCTTTTAGTGAGTTATGTCTAAATAGAACCGGGAGTGAGGATTGATGCAGCAAATTTATAGTCTTGGCTAGACCCCACAGAATAAATAAATGTGTTTATTGCACACACACACACACACACACACACACACACACACACACACACACACACACACACACACATACGGGGCTGCAGCAGAAACGAGCCGTGTTCCATGTTTAAACACAACATACATTCCCTAAAACGTGGGTTTACAAGCAACGTCCCTATGGCCGTGCGTAAAACTCCGTGCGTAAAAACCCACTTAATTCATGCGTAAAGCCATACAACAGCACAACGGCAGCTGGCACAGCGTAAAGCCCCATGTGATAATGCTTATGCCACTGGCAGAGTATAGTCTACAAAAACAGCCACAGTCCTCCTCCTTTGAATGTAAGAACCCTAAAAAAAGAAGATTTCTCAAATCCATACGATAAAAAAAACATTTCACCTGTTTTAACTTACAATGAACTCGCGCTGACCAAAGGTCATAAGTTCATGATGCTATTCAGGCCGCGTGAGGGGCGCCCAAAAAGCACTTTCATGTAAATGTCTCTCTTTGAGGCTGTTGGTGTGCTTCTCTGGGGATGCTCAGGTGCTGATTGGAAAGCGGAGGATGAACCCAAATATTGACCTTCTTTAAAACAAATCAGTTAAACAATCAGCAGCGCCCCCCCCCCCCCCTCAAAAAAAGTCTTATTTGCAGGCAACTTCCGGCTCCCCACCACAGAGGCCATATGTAATCTCGTATTATCTGAAGGAGTCCATGTGTGCTGCTATGATTACACACAGACCTGTAAACACAACAGCAGGTGGGGTGTTTGACTCACACTAAAATAAACCCTCAGACATATGCCGCTAAATAATCTCTGGAATTAATTAAACATCAGGAAATAAAAATGGTTCCTCTTATTTCTGGAGATCTTGGAAACTCCTCGAGAAATCAGCGTGGGCTCCCTGGACCACTGTAGTCCCCCATGCGCCTGCAAATCCACGCCGCTCTGTGTGTATGAGAAGCTATAGGTGTCTCGCAGAGGAGATGTGGGGAGGGCTGAGCCCGCACGCACAGTGAATATTTCATCGCAGCTCGTGCTCATGCATGGTGCAAGGCACGGGTTCAGGCACTCACTGCGCGCGCATGGCTTCATCGCCACCAGCAGCAACAGCAGCCACCTCAAACCATCACCACCACCACCACCACCACCACCGGCATTTTTAGCCAATATCACCCAAGCGCCTTTTTAATAATTCAGAAGCATCTGAGTGCTAAAAGTCATGCTGGAGAGACGCGGCATCCTGCAGCCTGGAGAGAAATCAAGGCTACATCTCTCTGTATGCTGAGCGCTGGTCTAACTAACTACCTAGCTGCACAAGGATGGAGTATTTAAAGAAAGATGTCATCATCCATGCAAGTCAGGCACCATCACCCCCCGCGCCTATAACTGACCGAGTCCCACCCAGAAATGAAGTCCTGATAGTGTCCAGGACACTCAAAAAAAGAAATGTCACTGTCTTCACACGCCGCTGCACACCATCCGAAAGGCTAAATTACAGCAGCACTGCGCGAGAAAATGTCTGAATGAGCCACGCCATGCCTGAATAAGCCCGGCTGTTTGAAGCGGTGCGCATCACCAAGCCGCCTGTGTTCAAGAATAAAAAGAAAAAAGGCGCTTAAAGCAAAAAAACCTCCCCAATGCAAAAGCTTAAATCAGCAACAAATACTGCATGTGTTCGAAGAGCGTGGATGTGCGCATGTAAGACAACAAATAGAGCCTCACAAAGATACAAATATAGATATGAGGAGAGGGGGCACATTAATATTTTAAATCCACTGTCACAATCATGAAGGCCGAGTGTCCTGACTGTCCGCCTGCACATCACTTCTTCTCCAGCTGGATTTTCTACATTTCGCTCTCAGCCTGCAGCCGCTGAAAACTCCCATGCTGCTGCAGAAAGAAAGCGCATCTGCTTTTTTTTTTTTTTTTTTTTTACAGTGAAGTTAAAAGGCTCGGAGCTGAGAGTTCAGCAGCGGGTAAAACAAGACTTCACTTAAGGTGCGCAATCGGTCTGACAAGGAGGGTTGTTGCAGTGCGCAGTGATGAGGAAAAAAAACAGAATTGTGTCTCCTTACCTGAGTCATTAGCCGGTCGGCACCGGTGTTCTCCTCATCCTTGAAAATGATGTCTGTGTTATAATTGGGAGTCAGTTCTTTAAATCGCTCGGAGTTTCTTGTGATCTTGCCTTCGTATCTGCCGCTTGCCCCGAGGGTCTTCTCCGCTACATTAGGGATAAACTGCTTGTACGCAAGAGGTGTCAGCTTCTTCGGGTGTCTTCTCCTGCCGTAGCCCCTGCCCGGCCCGCATCCCATCCCAGAGGACACCAAGGACAAGCAGATGAGACCGACCAATACGATTCTGGTCCAGAGCAGCATTTTTGTCCTTTAAAGATCTCAAACGAGTCGCCGCTGCTATCTCTGCCGTCTGCCTCTCCCGGCTCTCGCAATGTCCTTGTCTCCTCCTCTACCTCGCCTTTCGCCTGGTCTCTACTGTGGCAGGTGCGGAAATGAACGCCTCAGACAAATGGCAATAACGGGGCACATCGAAGGAGGGTAAAAAAAAAAAGTAGAGAGGGAATTAAAAGCCACGGGATCTCTAGTCGAGCTGCAGCCGCTTGTGTGAGGCGACCGCTTTTACTGCTTTGTATTATAGCACCGATCTATAGCAGGGGAGGGATTTGATTGGCTCGCCTAGACAAACCCTCCTGATGTTATCCCACAAAAAAAATCTTAAAAGATTTCTTCCACCTGAGGGTGAGCCTGTGTCGCGGGGAGGAGGGGCTGTTCCATGGGAAAACATCAATTATAAACCGTCTTTTTTTTTTTTTTCACCCTCCCTTTTTTCCAGATCTCACAGGGGAGGCAGGACAGACACAGAGCCACAGTGCACAGCCAGAGCAGAGCAGTTAGGTGAAGTGATTTCAGAGTGTGTGCGGGAATCGAACTGCGTCTGGGAGAACTTTCTAATCTAAATGCGTTTCCTTTTCGTGGCCGCGCACTGCGCACGTCTGTGCCGGATGATTTTGCCGTGACCCCAGTACTCTGCAATTAAACGAATCAACACAGTGAAGAGTTTATTTCCCCTTACAGGTTATTAAACATTTGGATGCCGATGTTAAAATCGCTTCTTTGCCAACTTTCCCTTGTTAACAGACGCTTGGCAACATGAAGATACGCACCAAACGTACCGTGGAGACGTTTGGTGCCATTAAGGTTAAATCAAGTCTAAAATAATTGGAGCAAGAAAGACAATAATTAACCTTTGGTGTGACACATATTAAACTCTGTGAAACTCTAAAACCCGCCCTTACATCCGGTCAGTGCGCGCATTGTGCACCAATCTTTTACGCGTGAAGCATCATTTCATTTCGCGTGACTTTTTTTTTTTTTTACCTTTGTTCATCTAATTGTTGTGAAATGCACAACTCTGACTTGCATCTTGAGGTACACTCCTGAACATTATGTTGGCTGTAGATCCAGGACTGTCCCCCCTCCTATATGTTTTACGTTATGGGTCAAACGTCACCCTCAAACTGGTTTCCTTACAAAGACCACTTAAGGGGTACAAAGAGTCTAAGTTACTATTAACCAGCTACATTTGTGTAGTTTTCATTTCTGCTCTCATTTCTGGGGGGGCAGTAACTCTCCAAACTTTAGTCCATGGATCTGACACCTTAACACCTGTATTATGAATGTTGGCCTTAAAATAAACTTCAATCAGCAACCTTCTTTGTTTTATAAGCCCAACAAACACTTAAAGATAAACTCCTTTTGATAGCTGTTTATATTGTTGATTTAAAAAAAACGGCACTGAACACTTCTGGATCCACATCCAAAGCGCGTCAGTTAAAAAGAAATCACAAATGTTTCATGAGGGCAAACTATTTGTGTGATAACAAACCAACTGTTGGGAGTAATTACAGGAAGAGGAGCTTGTTGTGAGGGTAACTTCAGGCTCTCATCGCACACCGACAGTGTGGCACAGGTTTCTCTGAGGTGAAGACGGATACGGCTGCCTTTGGTGTGGCTTCAGTCTCATTAAACCCTCGCACTGGCTGACCTCCAGTCTGCTTCATTCTGCGCCAGCTTTGCAACCGGGGCAGGTGAGACTACCTGCCGCTCGCTCAGACTGTGAACATCAAGTCTTGGCCAAAAGATGGCTTGTGAACTTGGCACGCTGCTGTGTAACCCCTCGACCAGGAAACTTCACCATGCTTTACGGTCGAGAGTAAATCTATCTCTTCTTCTTCTCTCTGTTTTTGCTAAATGCCGTACAGAGACGTCTTTAGTCGACATATTTCAGCTGTTGATTCTGCAGAGGTGTACTGTTCAAACACAGAGCTGACAGCAGTTGTGGTGTCTTGAGGGACACCAGAGGTCAGAGTCTCGGTTCAGGTGTCACAGCTCTGAGATCAAACCCTGCATGCCACACAAACACCCGGGAGGTGCAGCGGCATGACCCCAAAACAGTCCTCACACCAAACAAGGATGAGACTATAATCATAATTATAGAGACTTTAAAGGAGCTTTCTTGTAAGTGAACCAAAGTGACAAAATGTGACGCTAAGTGAAATGAATAATGCAGAGATGGGCGATGAATAATGCAGCCTAAAGAGCAAGGTGTGCTGATGTGAGAGACTTGATTTGAACTTGCGTTTCTCCCACAGAGGAAACCAACCGTGTATCAGCCCGACCCGGGGCAAATAGTATTTGCAAACATTACACTTCATTGTTTGGTTTTTGTCCTCCTCCAGTGCCAGGTATAGGTGGAGTTTGCAACTCAAGGGAAATTGGAAATCACAGCAGGCAGTTTAGACGGTTTCTCAAAGTATCTGAGGTGAGTTTAACACGGGAGCTTTTTGAATGAGAAGCTGTCTAAAAATAACCCAAAAGGATTCAGAACCAACTATGAAACCGGCCCTCACCTATAGGACATGTTTAATGGGGAATGCATGCTGGGATGTAAATACTACCTTCCATCACAAACACTTCAAACAGTTTGCACTTCGGCCTTAAAATAAACATTTTCAGTTTGCCAAAAATAGGTCAGAAAGAATTTTTAAAGCCCAACAGCTAAACCAAGAACGAGCACATAATCCTGCAATCTCCAGTGGATATGTTCACCTGATGGAACCGCAGAATCAAAGTTTGTCTCTGATGTAAGAGCTTTTCTGAACATGGAGAGCGTAAACCGAGGGCCCTTTTTTGCTAAAGTATGTTGAAGTTGGTTTCGCATGCGGAAGGTGACACAGCAGAACAGCGGGGCTGGTTTTCATGAAACAACTCTGCAGGGATTGAGGGCATTACACAATTCATATTAAGAAGCCTGTTGCATGTGATGGCTAATCCGGTGTGAAAAACGGCCAATGAGTCATCAGGTCTTGGCTCGTTCTGTGTCCCTTCAATACCTGACCCCCCCATCCCCCCCTCTTCAACAAATCATACCGACCTCACTTCCCCCCTCGTTTATCGTGCCTGAGACATCCACACCTGCTCTGTTTCCACTCGTTCTTTAAACAGCTCCCTCTTCAGCCTGACATTTCAAGGGAATTAAAAGATATGCTTCGAATCAGACTAAATCCACACCCATGTTTGATTTCTCGTCCCACAGTCTCGATCAAGCACGAGCGAGATGTAACTAGACGTGTTTGAGTGGAGTTTTTACCCCGAGTAAGTCCCCCCCAATTACCGCTTTAAAGCCTCCTCCTGTCTGAATGTTTTGTAACATTGTTAGACGGATTAGAACTACAGAATAATCACGCACAAACATATAAGTAGTGTCAGGCTCTCTTGTGTTGTTTTCCTTTGCTTTGCTTTCCTTCCAGTGTGCACAGAAAGCCAGCCGTGCACCACAAGTCATTGTGGTTTTCTCTAACAGGTGGGGTCGCCATTCAAACCTTTATCCTGCTCTGAACTTTTGACAAACACTTTAGCAGCATGGACACGTTGCCCTCTGCCACATCAACATGTGTACTCTTTTGTCAGGAGAACAAACATGAATAGTCTTCCTTGAAATGGTTTATCCAAGCCGCACGCATCGAGCATTGTGAAGAAGCAAAAAGGAGTCCAAATGGAGCCGAAGAGATTCACATGCCCTGAGGCTGTGCTCCGTCAAGCACAATGGGAATTTCACAATACAGTACGGTGGAATCACAGCCCTCAGCGTGCCCCGGAGTCTGTAAAGGCATTTTATTTGCACTCACCAGCCGCTCCCAATACTTAAACATTAAACGCCAAGGCTAGACAGGCAAAACCACTTTGAACTGCAGAGCGGGGTTAACTCAGAGGGAGGGGAAGGAGGTGAGAGAGTGGTGAGCGGGGGGCCTGTGTGTGTGTGTGTGTGTGTGTGTGTGTGTGTGTGTGTGTGTGTGTGTGTGATACTCCACCAGGTGAGTCAGTGCTGGCCGCCGCCGGAGAGGAAACACCATCACAGTCTTAGGCAACGGTGACGGAAAAGGGAAGGGCTCGGGCTCATTGTCATGCATGTAGCTGTTTGCTTTAAGGCAACAACTAGGCTGAACGTTTTCATTGTTTTATGTGATTATCAAAATTCACAATCACATACTCACTGATTATTTGAATGTCAGGTAAGCGTTTTAAGATCACCGTCATTCTGTGTCAATTTACATGTAATGTGAAGCTACAACATCCGTACTGTGGTCTATTCCAGGACTTGAACTGGCAACCCTGCAGTTCCCCACTGACGTCCCTACTGCCACCTAGTGGTTATTCAGTTATTCATGTGACTGATTTGACTGACAGGTGGACGCGCCGGAGGCTTAAGGCCCGCCTTAACTCTGCCTCTTTGTCTCTTACTAGATTGATCGAAAGCTAGGTTGAGATAGCATTTACCAATACGGCGACTGCTACCGTTTGTCTTCATAACGCCTCTACAGAAACCAATGGTGATGTCGCTGAGGCTACGTCCATGTTTTCTACAGTCTATGGTCTAAAGCTCTGCTGTCACCTCGAGGTAAGCAAGCAAACATTTAGGACTCTTTGATGTTTCTGCTTTTGGCCCAGAGAGCCGCACTTGGTCCCCACTGTTTGCTGTCTTTGTGCTAAGCTAAGCTAAGCTAAGCTAATCATCTGTGGGCTATAGTTACATATTTATTGTACGAATATGAGAGGTTATCTATCCTCTCAACTTTGTCTTGACAAGAAAGCAAAAAGGTGCATTTACTCAAATGCCAACCCTTGCCTTTGCCTGGGATAGACTCCTTGAATTTCTGAAATATTTCTGAACTTGGCTCTAACCGTTCTAATAGTTTCTGATGTGAAGCTGAAGGTAGATTTAGCCGGTGAATCTGTTTCATATTAGAGCCCTCAAGTGTTATTTTCCTGAACTAATTCAGCTGGAACAACAACAGAAGTATTAAAAAATATCCCAACTTTGTTTGAGCCACACTTTAAAATCAAACACTGGATCCTACACTCCTCATGTGGTGACTCCAAAGTGTCTGTCTGCTAAATGCACTTTCCTATCGATGTTAAACCTCCTGGTTTGTATCACCGGTTCTCTCAAAAACGTTAAGGATCAAGTCTAATCTGAGATAACCCGATGACATCATCAGGACTTATCTCTCAGCCTGTAGAGAAAACATTATTGTTACCTCAGGTTGAGCTGAATCTGCATGAAACGAACTAAAAGTGGGTTTCAGCAGCCGTTCCATTTACGCCAATGGGACGTTTCGCCTTCCATCTGAAGGTCGTGGAGGCGTAATGGCGGAGGACAAAGTGACAGAGGCGTTACGGTGCCTCTGGAGATCTCAGGAGTCGGAAATTCCGAGTTGCCGGTCTGATACGTCATCGGGAACGCCCCCTCTGAAGTCGGAATTCAGAGAACCTTCAGTCGCCCGAGTTAAAAAATCCAACATGGCTGCTACGTGCATCGAGAGTAACCTTCAAGCTGTAACTGTTGTGGTTATTAGCAGCTTAGTCGTCTTTTTGAGTAGATAGTATCATATTCTATCTGTGGAGGTGTTGTCATGTCATTTTCACGTTTCAAACTATCATGTAGCGTGTTGTATTAGCGAACAAACTGAAGGTACTTGTTGTGTTGTTGTGGTGCGTTCGTGATAAGTCAGGTAAACATAGCTTCTGCCGCTACGTCAACCGCCACACCTGGGCATAGGCGGTAATCACAGCCACAGGCAGCGAGGAGGAAAGGAAGTCACACAGTTTCTGTTTTTGGATCCTGCCGTCTTTATTGTCATGTTTTTTTTTTTTTGAGTCAAAGGAATTCCACTACGGACATACTGCAGTTTTTTACCCACCATGAGTTGGACAGACTTCAGAGTCCCTCCAGTTGCCTGTTATGGTTGTTAGACTGCCACTACAGTACTCCTGGAGGCGGCCATGTTGCTTTTTGGACTTGCCAGTTTGCAACTGGAATGCAGTTGACTCAGGTGGGACGTCATTCCGAGAGCCGAAGTGAATTGAACGCACCGTTACAGAGACGAGACGGTGTCAGCTGAGCCAGAATTCACCGACTGGGACGAGAATATTACGCCAACCCCCGGAATCATGATGAATGTTCAAAGACGCGATGACGGCTGAGCTTACAGTTGCGGGAAAAGTAAGCATCTTTTGGTAGATTCTGCACTCAGGCTGATAAAGTTTTTATTAGATTTGAGGGCGTTCTCTTCTCTCATTAAGTACCAATCGTTTAAAATGTTTTTGTCCAACAAAAGTTAACAGGAAATCGTTTGGATCAAAACACCGCCAGTGGCTCAAAGATATTACGTTGTGAAAGAGTCTTCCTCCTGACTGATGTACCCACCTTAACCACACCGGGGTGAGAGGATTGGCACTGCGAGTACAGATGTTTGTGAGGAGCAATCTGCTGGAACATGATCTCCAGCGTTGGCTCTCATTAAAGTATAAGGACACTGATTCTATCTCTCTAATGAGCCCTGAGTGCTTTGAGTGTGTGCCATTTCACTACAGGCCACGAGGATGGTGATTATAATTTCCCTCAGACTGAAAAGAAGGAACACAACAAACAGCAGGTATAAAAACACAATCACACCCCGCTATAGCAGGCTACTACACTACCCAATGCCGACCACACTAACCACCTGTGTGTCTGAGGTATTTCTCTCTCTCTCCTGCAGACAAAACAAACAGCAAACGCCCTGCTCTATGTTTGATTGAATATTTCACATCTTCTTTAAAGGCTTTATATGTGATTTTTTTGATCCAGCAGATGTCGCCCTTGAGCACCAGCATGAAACCAAAACAACTCGCGCTGCATTGTTGTGTTAGCATGCTAATGCTAGCGATCTTTATTATGCTCGTATCTTCACACTGCATGTAAATTTACCTGAAATGAGCGTGATCTAGAAACACAGTTAAGCAGTGAGTACAGTATGTTATTCTTCTTTTCTCTAGTCCCTCAATTAAACAACTTTTATACGTGAGGGGAGGAGTCAGCCGGCCGTCCCGACGATGTAAACAAAGTGAAGATAGGACTCTGAAAACTCTGAAAACATCACAGACAGTGGGACTCGGGTGTTACACCCATTGTAGACAGTCATGACTCACAGAGTTATTTTCAGAGGATATACTTGATTTATATTATATTTAAGTGTGAAACATCACATAGAAAGACTTTAAGTTTAACTCTAGTGTGCATCGGGGAAACGTCATTTCCGTGACACCTGTTTCGACTCGATCAGCCGCAGATATCTCCACTTATCAAAAAAGCAGAAGTGCTGACCTGACTCTGCCGTGTCACAGATTGTGTTAAATCAAAGCTGATAGTGATCGTTTCCAAAGCCTGACCCGATATCCTTCCCTCTCTGCGTGTTCATTCATACTTTACTAATCCAGGAAATTGCTGCCACTAGATCAACGTTATTGCCCGGATGGAACAAGGAAGCTGGCTCCGCGTCGTATCTAAGTGTGAGCTGTGGCTTTGGATGGACACAGATCTTGATGTTTGATAGCCTCTCAAAGTTAAAGCGGTCCGCTTAATGATCAGCGCTCTCTGGCCAACGATAGAGAAGAAAGACCTAATCATAGAAATACTCTCATTTTGTCATTTGTCTTGGTTTTATTGAAATGTGGTTATTGTTTCGATCCATCTACTCCAATCAGAGTGTTTACTGTAAACGTCTCTAATTAGTTTTTTTGCAGTATAAGGACTAAAAAAAAAAACGACTTCACACAAACGTGAGCTGCACAAACGGACACATTCATCAGGCTGACCTGATGTTTGAAAGCAGCAGGAAATATTCAGGAAAATTCACTGCAAGAGAGCGAGCGGATCGATCGTTACAGTTTCTCCAAAATATAGAATATAGCAGTAGAAAAATAGAAATAAAAACATTTACAGACATATTTACTTCAACACATGAGGACGTTTCCTCAACTGATTCCGAGATTTCTTCCAGAATTGATCTTGTAAAGTCCTGTCAGAAAACAGACTCTATGTCTGTGTCCATAGACAAACAGTGAGAGCACAGACACTACCAGTCCGCCCCAGCTCGAGCCGGCCCGGGCTCCTCGTCCTCATCGCTCAAAGTGTTTCCCTGGCAGCGATCAACATTTCACAGAGAGTGGGGGAATGACATGCGGGAGGGGAGCCATAGGTGGGATTTGAACCTGGGGCCTGAACCACAGTCTCCATACATGGGGCGCCACCAGTGCCCCACGTATGGAGCCTGCTTGTGACCACAGAGTACGGTCTGCTTAGTGAGCGAGGTATCTTAAGAACGCCAAAAGGTGAGGAGAGCGAGCGGGCCGGGAGCTGGAGTCGATGGAAAACATCCCTGACTGCTCTGCACCTCCCCGATGACCCCTGCCTCTCTGACTCCTCCCCTCCACAATCCTCCTCCAGACATCTTCATACACCTTTTTTTTTAACAAGCAGAAACTCCCTAAAACACTTCAAATAAGTCAAGTAAAGATCAAATCCCTTTTATGACAGCTTCATAAAAAAGCCGCCAAACAAAGAGCCGCTGGGCTGTTTTACCCATTTTTCTTTTTTTATGATTTGTTTAGCCGGCGTGGTTTTGTGAGCTTCTGGTTAATTATCTTTTGTGGCAGAGAGTTCTGTTTTTTTGTCCCCTGAGAGAAAACGTGGAGCATTGACCTGCATTAAAACGCCTTTGATGTCTGATCAGTAACAGACAGACGGACAGACAGATGGATGGATGCAGACATCAGATCAGACCTGTGACATCACCTTTGGGCGTGTCTGTTTACTCAACAGTCTCACACTTCCACATGGCTTAAAATAGCCTCCTTAAACTGGATATCTTCCTTCAGGCCGGGCGTTCATCGTGTTTTCACACGTTTACAAAACTCAAGAAAACTTACCGAAATATTTGGGGTGTGTGAGCCGATCGAGACATGAGCTAATCAGGCTGTTTTTTATTTTGAACCAGGCTGTAAACATGTTAATCTCTGCTGTAAAAACAGGCTTTTTAGAATGGGTGTGTATGTGACTTCCTGTGCTTCTGCAGCCAGCCTCTAGTGGACACTCGAGGAACTGCAGCATTTTTGCACTTCAGCATCGGCCTCATTCTTCAACACTGAAGGTTACTGCTTGTTTACTTTTGAACAAGCGACTCAAGAAGATTTCAGAGGCAGACTGTCTTGAAATTTAGATTCAGGAGTGCATGTGTGAAAACGGATTTATCTGTGAAGAGACATCGGAGGGTCAGAGCTGATGTCATTAAAAAAGACGGGTCCGCAAGACACAGCTAGAAGTCCAGAGTTTAGTCGAGACTTTAAGCTTTATGAAAGTGTTGCAGTCGGTTATAGTGAACCAAAACAAAATGCTAAAAAGCTCCTGCGGCTGAGTGTGCTCGTCACTACCCGTTAACCTTTAACGTTACATGTAGCGGTTTAAATCTTTACTGAAAATTAAATAAACTGCAGCTTTACGTCGCATAACGTTCAATGCTGTCCTCCACTCTTACATCATGATATATATAATATGACATAATGATCGTCTTTCTCTCCGTTAGCCGTTCTCCTTGTGTGTACAAACGGAGGCCGCTTTACATTCTTTCCCGCTCAGGCAGGGTTCACGCGGTCCAAAGAGCTGACTGCGTCTCTCTCTTGATGCGTCTGTGTACAGCTCGCTAAGCTGCGACTAATCCCGTCCTGACACTGCAAATAAAACCCCAAGAACCAAATACTTTTCAAGAATATACAAACAAGAAGGTTGAACATGAAGCTCGAGGTCGGACACATGGAGGAGAAGGGGTTGAACGGGCATGTCGGGACGCGTCCCAAAAACGTATGAGGAGGCCCTGCGTCTGTGCTTGATGTCGGTTAAATTTGAACGGGGAGATATAAGGTCTAAAAGTTCGATTTATTGTGTGTCTGGCAGCCTCGGTTGAAGTGAACTTCTCACTCTGCTTCCTGTCTTCAGGTGGGAAACTCCTTGTTTTTTTTTTTTATCTTTACTGCCTCCAGAGAACGCCGGCTCGTCAGGGGGGAAAAATGGGAGGAGTCTAAAAAAGGTTTAAAGATTTCTCGACTGTAGGGTGGAGAGGTTTATAAAAGGCTTAGATCACAGGTGGGGGCGAGGGGGGGGGGGGGGGGGGGGGATCACAGAGGAGACTGTGCAGGTGTGCGAGGAGTGCACTGAAGGCTGTTTTAGCACCGTGTGTACACATGAGCATAATATCATATTGTGCGCTATCTTTCAGCTTTGCGATGACGTCTTCTGTCTGCAGATCAAACGCGCAGGAAACGGACTTACTCTCCGTCTGGAGGATGACGGCTACACCTCGCACTGCAGCCAATCTCACAGAGATTAGCTCCCTCAAGGCTTCTATTATTTAATAGTGGCACACATTGATTATTGTTTAGCGCTGCTCAAATTGATGTTTACGCTGGCTCCTTGCACAAGAGGTGTTTTCCCCCTCTCAGGTCTTCTTTTGTGTCTCGTGTAATCTTCGCCTCACGTCATTTCTCGTAAGAAATCTCTGACATTAAAGTTTCATTTCAACATTTTTTAAAATCATCTATCCGTACTTATCGTCGTCTTTGCTTCTCCTTCTTTTTCTTCGATTTAGACCCTCATTTCTTCCCATCTAATCTCACTGAGCTATCAGAGGCTGGCTCTCTCACCGCACACTTTTTTTTTTGGGGAAGGTCAGGGCCCCCGTGTGTGAGACCTCGCCACATCCTCCCGCTTGCGCAGCTCGCTGAAAACTGACACGCCGGTGTGTAAAAACTCACCCGCCTGCAACATTGTGGAGGAAGCTGCCGAAAAGCCTCGAGCTCAGCGTGCGAAAAATGTGTTGAATTCACTGCCCTCAAAGTTTTTTTTGTTCAAATACTGAAAGTGGAAGGCACGGCGAGACAGACTTCGACGGACGGCGAGCTAATGACGTTTTAATTAAGTTTAACTCCCTCTGATGTACGTCGCTCTGGATAGAAGCGTCTGCTAAGTGAATTGTAGAATTGTCTAAAGAAGGGAAATTAAGTCCAAAAATCCTGAGAATAATTAGAACACACCGAGTAAAAACTGATCCACATGAAACTTTCTCAACGTTTGTCTGGGTCAGGACTGAAACAACGTGGCGAGTGACGCAGAGCAGGCCGATGGAGGAAGAGGCCGACCGGCTGATCGGAGGTGTCTCCAAGATATCTAACCATTATGGCGTTGGTCGTGACCTGCTGGGTCGTCTGTGGTCGTTTACGTCCTTTGATGTGAAATAAGAAGCACCTCGACATCCTCCCAAAATCCCCTTAAAGTGACAGAGGGCTTACTCTGAAAATCTGATGGAAGTTTACTTTAAGCACATGTAGGTTGAATCCTGTTTTAGTGCACTCTGTGTGGAATCAAACATCACTGTTGTCCTCTGCCAATCAGATCTTTTCTCAGGTATTTAGAATTGAACATGCGGTAACAGTCGTGCAGTGATTGGGCGTATGTTTGCAGATTTCATTAACAGTCTTTGGAGAAGATTTCAGAAAGAGAAAAATGTAGCAAAGATAATCTCTTGATGATGGAAATACATCTGACATGATTTCTCTTAAAGTACAAAGTGGGAGCAAAAGTAAAGAAAATGTATAAAAACTGGAGGTGTACAGCTTTCACACGAACGCAATGAATAATAATAGCCGGGGGAGATCAGCGCTGTTCTGATCCCTAAGCTATGTTAAGAGCCTTATTTTGCATTGAAAAGGCGTTTAAGGCACTAATATGAAAGTAGCAAGTGAATAAAAGCCCAGGTAATGGAGGTGAATCGATCTGCGGAGGAAGTTTGCATAAAATCCTCGTCTGATGGTCCTGCCGCCCGGTGCTGGAAAAAAAAAGGTGGTTGTTAACAGCTCGGAGACAGACGTTTAGAGAGAGAGAGCGAGCGACTGCTGCAGCGCTTAGAGCACTTAAAGAGCGGCGAGTGCATCAAAGGGGAAAAAAAAATAAAGAGTGAAAAAGGAGAAAGTGAAGAACTTTAATGACGGTGTGATCAGCGTGCAGAGAGAGTAGGAGGACTTGACGTCGATCCTGCAAACATATCTGCACCTGAGAAGGGAGAGGAACGAAGGGGAAGTTAGTGAAACACGTTTTAAAAAAGGACAAACCAGGGGGAGGACAACCTGAGTGTATAAAAGAGATAGATGGTCTTAGTTTGGAGGCTTAAATGTGTTATGTTATATCATATTTTCTGCAGTTAATTCCCACCGTGTGTCAGAGTGCAGCCTTGTTTTCCCCCCTCATGAATGCAGAGGATCAGTGTGTGTGAGAGGATCAACAGATGATTTGGGGGCCAATAGGGGGCACTGGGGGCCTAATCCACAAGTTTTTTGGGAGCAGGCAGCCGTTTAAGTAGCACACAAATGCCTCACCTTTTCCTCTGTTACTACACTGTGAGCTGGTTAACCAATGCAGGTAAAAAAAACAAAACCCTCTTGACTCTCATGTCATTTGCAAAGAGATTAATCTGGGGCAAGCCAGCCTGGTGCAATCAATCTTGTGTTCTTGTTGAGACCACGGACACGACTGAACCGTCTCAGCGACTCAGTGATGTCTAATCAGAGCCTGATTGGCACCCCGGGTAGAAACGGCCTGTAAATCAATCAGATGTGAAGTGTTGTTGTTTCAAGGGCTCAGTCGGCTCTCTGCGAGTCTAGCTGCTGCCGCTCGACTTCTTTCAGGAAATCGAATGCTTTTAATATTCTTCACTCTCCTTACATTTATAAAGTTTGAGTTCTTCCTCTCACTAATTATAACTCTTCTCTGCTTCTGTGAGGCGTTTTGCTGAATTATGATAAAGCTCATTGTTGTCACCAATTATCCAGCACAGAGAGACTGACCTGCATGAGCTGTGGTTACCAATGGAAACAGTGCAAGGCTAACATTTACCCTCACTCCTTTGTGTGATGTATTGCAGTAAAAAAAAAAAGAAAAGAAAAGGATGAACAAAGCCCAGAGGCAGACTGTGCGAGGAAGAGACGAGGCTCTGCAGAGAACAGAACTTTCCAAACTAATGTACACCGCGAGTGTGGCTGGTGACAAAGATAAATTAGCCAAAGAAAGAGCGAGGGACGCTTCAACAGCAGCCGACCCTCCGACACCAATTAGCAGATTGATTACGCGCCTGAGAGAAGCGGACGCTTGTCAATCAGCGCCACACAAGGGGAGCGACAGGAAGGAGCTGGCGTGGATGTACCTGGAATGTTAAAGGAACAAGAGGCTGCTCCTGGGGATCCATACAAAGGCACTGATCCATACGACGGTGTAGCGCTCAACACTGACGCACTGAAACAGCAAAAGGTGCAAATACCACCATGCCTCATGGAAGCAAGAATACCTTCACAGGCTGCAAATACCTGTATGACTGGAGGCACACAGGCCTGTTGTGATGGCTGGATATGCACCAGACTTCCTGTGCTGCAAACTGTTATCATGCAGAAGGAGCTCTTTTTTTTCTCAGAGAATATATGCATGCATGTATATTCTTGTTCAAACACACATGCCCAGGTTATCCATCACCTCCCGAGGCGGAGCTAGTGCCGCCCTTTGGATGGTGACAGTCCTGTTCGCCTTCATTAAGCAAGGACACACCGGCAAGGACAGGAAGTAAATAAACGCCAGCGGCTAAATTTAGTGTTGCAAAAGCCTGTAATAGAAAAAGATAGTTTTTTAAAATGCACGCTGTCGCTGATCACTGCAGCTCAGTTCAGTGTAACATCATTTTTTCATTAGTACATATAAGTAAGAACACAGTTTAAGTCCAGCCAGCTCAATCCTCCTCAATGGTGCAGTTAAACTTGGAGCAGATAAGGGCACAATTAGATTTGGCTGGAGGAGGGAACACCATTAGGGTCCTGATTCTCTCCCTCCCACTCAGAATATATGGTGCACAGTCACTCCTAAAAGGATGAGACGATGACATCACCTCCATATTCAGAATACCTCCTGCATGAAAGAATGAAAAAAAAAGAAAAGGAGAGAGAGACACAGAAACCAATTTGTTAGATTAAACATTTCTCATGCAGCCGCATGATTTAGAAGGTCTGCTGACCGCAGTCGCACAAGGTTTTACCTCCCCTAAGACACAGCATTCTGTCAATCTGGCCCAGCCACAGTTTCTAATTATAGGCTGCAGACGCAAGAAGGTCAAAAGCTTATTAAAAGTCAAGATTAAAATTCCCAATGCATATTATAAGCCACCTCCTCCCCTGACTAGCAATTATTTGCTAACTCATGCCAGTGAGCAATATTTCTCAGGAGGAACCGGTTGCACTGGAGCTGAATGAAACTACAGGTGGGGGGGGGGGGGGGGGGGGGGGGGGGGGGGGGGTCAACATGTGGGATTGTTACAGGTGATAGGTCATCATTGAGGTCACACCTTTATACTCCCTGACCTCTCATGGACAGAAATGTTACCGAATTAAAACACAAGATAGCTAATTGTTATATTTTTTTGGTGTCATATTCAAGCAGCAACCTCCAAAAATGAAGCTGATGCTGAAGTGTAAAATCCTGCAGTTCCTGGAGTGTCCACTAGAGGCTGGCTGCAGAAGCACAGGAAGTCACATACACACCCATTCTAAAAAGCCTGTTTTTACAGCAGAGATTAACATGTTTACAGCCTGGTTCAAAAAACCAAATAGGTGTGATTAGCTCATGTCTCGATGGACACACACTGTACGGGGGGTGAATGTTTTGATGACTCATCAGTTTTGATTTGATGAAGGATAAGAGTTATTCACAATAAGGCGTGTAGCTGACCTGATTGACAGGTGGGCGCGGTGTAACGGTTTGTCAGGAGGTTTAAAACCCGCCTCAGCTCCAGCTCTCAGCCTGTTGTTAGGTTGACTGAAAGTTAGACTGAGACAGCATTTCCAGCATGGAGACCGCCATCGATGGGACTCCAGCGCCCCCTGCAGGATCAGATTATTGTAGATTTGTGTTTACATTTTTTAAGTATTTTGAATTTCTTAGATTATCCTGCATTTAAACGTAGTCTCACAGAAGTGAGGTGATCAAAGGAAGTTCATGTAAAGAGTACCGTTCAGGTTGGAATGAAGATTTTATGAATGTAAATATCCGACGATGTGCTTGACAACACTGAAGTCTGTTGTTGTGAAAGTCTAACCCTGGAGTCGCATGTTTGCGCTCCATGGAAGCAGCCTCACCATGTCAAGGGGGGGTCATCACAATAAACATCTTTTTCCCCTTCGTTCTGGGAGACACTGCTTCACTCACCTTCTTTTAAAGAAAGCTTCCAAAAGACGTGCGGACAGACGCCTCAGTGGACCAGCTAAGCTGTTGCTAGCAGACATGCTCTGTTATGAACCAAGGCCGTCTCAGTCAACAGGATCGATCTAAGGCAGAAAAAAAAAGAAAAGCCTCTCCCTGTTTTTTTTTTTTTCTCCTTTTCCTCTGGGGAGACTTTCCAGCGACGTCTAATCACCTTCGGTATAGATCCGAGTTCACCTTCCATTACGGCGCCCGGATCATAATTGAAAAATTGATTACAAAATAATGACATGACACCTGTTTAATCAACTCAACTCCAAGCCAAGCGAATACATAAACCTCCGCAGGCATGCACACACACACACGCACACACATTTCTGTTGTGTGGATAATGAAAGCTGCAAGGTGGAAAGCACTTTATCAAATGAATGGCTGAAACACTGCAGACCTTAGTTATTATGAGTTCAGGCTGGAGGCTGAGACTCCTGTGAAGACCGAGTGTAATCTCTAACTGGATTTAATTGCTAGGTGGAAGACTGGTGAAGGGGGGTGGGGGGGGGGGGGGGGTATGATTGGGGGGGATTGCCATATTTATGAAAGTAAACATGATACCTTGCTTCCATGCTTGCCTCTTCACATGTGGTTTCCTGATCTCAGGTCATCTTCCCTGCATCTGCTGGGGGGGAGGGGGGGGGGAATAAAGTATTAATTATGGCTGTGTGGTTGAACGGTGTCTGGGGGTATCAGCGTGGCAGGCAGCACATTTTTAACTTTTGCCCCCCTCGTAATTCCTGTATGTTTTAAGCTCAGACAGCAGGACCGGGCATGTTTACAGTCTGCGTCGATGCATTCAGGGTCTCAAAAAACGACAAAAAAAAGCCACAGAGAGAAAAAGCTGTGCATTTGTATTCATGTATTTGAAAAGATAAAACAATGACCCTCTCTGTGGGCTGGGAAAGGGGGATAACACCAGTTATTTGACATCTACACCGTAATCAATTTACTCCGCCAGACAAACATGTTATTGCTGACCCCCCCCTGCCCCAACCTCTTCCTCTGCATTGTTAAAAAAGAAGGCCACATGATATTTCTGTGGTTGTCCACATTTCAACATTTATGGCACCAGAAGAGCGCCGCAGAAAAACAACAACCTTCACATTGGGTACATTTCCACTCGGGTAATTTTTCTCGCCTTTTGTTTCTAATTTCCGCGCAGAGCTTCTCATCGTCACACTTAAACATACATTGGATCAGCTTGTAGTTTTTAATTTTAATCTGCGTTTGATGTTCGAGGGAGAAGCGGCTTAATGCACAGGTATCAGTGAGAATTACAGGCGGGCTCCTGCACACCGTCAGCCACACTTTCTTGTGGCTTTACTAAGTAGAGCTGGCTGCTGTCGAAGATGAAGGGCCACTGTGAAGTTTTACATAGATGATCATGCCTGATTTTTTTTTATGTTCTCTGCTGCAACCTTTGAACACAGGATGTGTTTCAAAGTCGAGTAATTAACTCGGAGGGGGCACGGCCGTTTTCGTCCACACGCGCTCTAAAACCTGCAGACAGAAAGTTAGCGAATAATAAAAAAGAAAAGATCAATACTTTGGGAGTATTGCATTCCCCAAGTTGCATTATTCTCAAAGTGCATGCTGCGGCTCGGTTGCAGTGATTACTTAAATGTTGTAATGAAGTCATCGGAGCAAACTTAATTTAAGCCAAGTTCTGAAACGGGTTTTTCGCTCGGGCTCATAATTCAGAAATGTCGCGCGTGAACCCATTGCTCTGCCCTCGCCAACGAGAAAAGTATATTGAGGATTATAAATTGCAGAAAAAAATAAATGACAGAGCACTTTTTGAAATGAAGTTAGTCTAGAGTGTGAGACTGACTGCGCTGGTTTGTTTATGTTTCACTCTTTTTTTTCTAAGTGTTCACATCTCGTCTGCCTCATTTCTCAGCGAAGAGGTCTGAGCACACCTGACACCAGCCAGCCCCCCCCCCCCCCCCCCCCCCCGACCCTGTGTGGACTCCCACGCTGCTGTCAGAGCTGCTCCTCTCCACATGTGTCCTTAACTTTTTGCAAGTGTGTACGTGAAAACAAATTGTTAAAGCATCAGAATCGGATTATCTGGAATCACGAGCTCTGCACCATCTGTATCTCTGCATCAGGACTTTTGGTGACAGAAGCTGGTTTCTGGTTTCTGTTGAAATTTAAAGGTAAAACGTCCGCACACTGTCTAACTTGGTAACAAACTTGATGAAGGTCTACCTGAAGGTAACCCTTAAAGGTGACATCTCCTCCTCTTCTTCTTCAGTTTAAATAAGTCTCAGAGCTCCTCAAAACATGTGTGTGAAGTTTCTTGTTCTAAATCCACTCTGATCCTGTATTTGATCATGTCTATAAACCCCTCTATTTCAGCCCTGCTCAGAACAGGCTGTTTCTGTGTCTGTACCTTTAAATATGTAAATGAGCGGTGTCTGACCACGCCCCCTCTCTGGAAGGGGACATGGCTTACAAACTGCAGTAAACAGGCTCTGTGTATACAGGAAGGACGTCGTTCTCCCTGTTGAAAGTGATTAAATTGACTTTTAAAAAACGACTGTCTAAGGTGGAAAAGTTCTAGATTGTTGTTTGAACTCAGACAAGGTGAGATTCCCGATGTGACACCCTCTGATTTTCAGTCTTTCCACCTGTCTTGATCAAAGTCTCTGCTCGACGCTGAGTACTTGAAAGTCATACATTTGTCAGGAGGAGAAAGCAGACGACATCACAGTCTGTGTCAGTTTTTCAGAGCGTGACGGATGAAGTTGTGCCTCGGGTTACGTGAGCTGTCAAGTGAGCTAAAAACCAAGCCTTATCCACAGTTTACCCCGCTGCTGTAATACTTGAAACATGAAATGAGATTTGTACTCCGCTGTAAATGTGGTTGTCTGTCACCGACACTGACAGAAGGAAGAAGCAGGCTAGCTCGCTGGTTGCTTGCTAACAATGGGGCTCCCATATTTAAAACACCAATTCTTGAATTCCAGATTTTATTAACTTCTCTTTGCTGTTATGAGATGGTTCAGAACTTAAAGGAGCAATCAGTGAGATGTGTAGTGAGTGAAATGATAAAGGTATCTTACTATCTGATCATTAAGGAAACATGTTGAAGTGCTGGCTTCTCTGACAACAATGCAGCAGCCAGTATGTCCTCCTTCTAACTTTAGATTCTGCTCCTGAATGATCTGGATTTGTTTGGACCAGAACGTTTTAAGACACCTTCACACGGCCGTTTTGGACGCCCCTCGGTTTGTCAGATATGAGAGCAGTTATCAGGTCAAACCAACAGGTGTTGCAGCGATGGAAGCGGGCAAGAGAAGTGGTTCAGATAGAAGTGATTGTACCCGACCTAAAAAGCCTCTGCATGTTTCTAATAAGCTCCACGAGCAGAAACGTGCTCAAACTAGGATCAATATTGGAGATGCTTTTGAAAAATGGAGAGAGGTTAGAACACAGAAAGGTTTACAGACCCATGCAGAGCTGGATAAACACTGAAGCTTCAGAGTCCACCACATGGTGACCTGTGTGAGCATGGACTCTAGAGAGGAGGGGGGGGGGGGGGGTGGAGACAGCTCTCTATGATGTTTAGAATTTAGACTGCAGTACCCGTTTTAAACACTAGGGGTCAGAGTTACATATCGCTCCTTTAAACGATAAATACTAAAAGTCACCGCTAAGAGACGCTGAAGTGAATCCCCTCAAGCATCATCATAACAACCTTCAAAACAGATATTTAATGGTTGAGTATTTTTATGATTGCAGTGGTACCTTTGAAGTATTTTACTTCAGATTTTTTGGGGGGCGCTGGTAGCCTCGCGGTTAGTGCGACTGCCCCATGTAGGAGGCTAGATTCCTCCATGCAGTTGGCCCTGGTTCAAATACAACCTGTGGCTTCTTTACATGCATCTGGTGTTGAACAATAAAGCCAATGTGAAAGTGCAAAATCCTGCAGTACGTCCAGTATCCACTTGAGGCTGGCTGCAGAATCACAGGAAGTCACATACACACCCAGTCGAAAAAGCCTGAATCCACTGTCCTATCTTAATAAAGGCATTTAAAGCCCCTAAATAAATACATCTTTAATAAATAGTACTGAAACCCAACACCTGGCAGACATGTTTCTGTTGAATTTGCAGACTGAGCAGCTTCATCGGCCCTTCTCGAGCATCTCTGCCCTCACTGGCAGCGTGAGGTATCAGTGATGTAATGCTCATCCTGAAACCAACACAGATATATGATATTACATCATCGGGGCTAAACCTGGATAGAGAGCACACACAACGTGGATAATGTACACACACACACACACACACAGTTAGGATAATTAAGCTTTCGCTGCTCAGCCTCGATTGTTGACATTCAGCAGCCTTTCAGAACTTTTGAATGTGTCGCTAATTTGGCAGCCACGGTGCCTTTTTACCATTTAGCAGATGCTTTTCACTCGTGTGTAACGCGGAGGCGGGAAAATGAGGATCTCAGGATAGTCTGGAGGACTTTTTCTAAGTTGACAGATTTTTTTTTTTTTGGGGGGGGAAATGAAGATGCTTTCAATGTGTCTCCTCTCGGGGGGAGGGATTTACACGACCAGGGCTTCAGGAAGGAGCAATTAAATCCCCTGAAGACTTGTTTGACAGTTTTATAGTGCAACATCTATTTTCCTCTCCCCTCCATATTGACATCTGTCTGGGGGAAAGAAGTACCATTAGTTCCTCTGACACACTTCTCAATAATTAATGTTATGCTTTGCAGAATCACAGAATATATGGAGGATAGAAGTGTTGGAGTGCCAGTTATTGTACTCAAGGCCGGTCTGAAGGAAGCAGGTATCGGCTTCTATTTTTAAAACACGCCGGCTGGTATTAAACGATCTCGACACGTTCCTGCATGTTTCAAACGAGGCGCTGACAAACTTAAACGCTGCGTCTGACGTGTGTAAATCATGATCAAGGCTTCCAGTGCTCTAGTGTACCTGTCTTTAATAATCTGATATCTTAATGTGTGTTGTTGTATTAGACAACAAGCACACCTAGATCAATAACTGAAGGGTAATATTTCATAATTAGTAAGACATTAAATTAATATATATACAATGGGGCGGCTGTGGCTCAGTGGTATGAGTTAATTCAGATGGACTCTTTACACAGCAGCCTCTACCATCAGTGTGTGAATGTGTAGGTGTGACCTGCGGTTATAAAAGAGCTTTGAGTAGTCAGAAGACGAGAAAATAAATACACAAGGTCAAGTCCATTTACCATCCGTCCATTATCTATACGGCTTTGCCGGTTCGGGGTCACGGGGAGGGCTGGAGCCGATCCCAGCTGTCATTGGGCGGGAGGCGGGGTTACACCCTGGACTGATCACCAGCCAATCACAGGGCTGACATATAGAGACAGACACTCACATTCACACCTACGGGCCAATTTAGAGTCAGCAGTTAACCTAACGAGCATGTCTTTGGACTGTGGGAGGAAGACGGAGAGAACCCACACAGGCACGGGGAGAACATGCAGACTCCACACAGAGAGGCTCCTGTCAGACGGGGATTCAAACCAGGAACCTCCTCGCTGCAGCAACAACCAATACACCACCGTGCAACCCTCCTTTAAAGTGACTGTATGTGCTGCAAATACAACCTAACCATTTAAAAAAACGGTCAGGACGATATGGGTATGGTTTACAGCGACTCACTTTTCATCTTTTCTTAGCACAACGTCCCATAACCGTTTAAAAAGACTACAAAATGCTGCAGCCGGACTACAACCAGGTCCTCCAAAAGGTCACATACAACTCGAACTCTTAGTCTTGTCTGACTCTTGTCTTCACATCACAGAGTAGAAGTCAAGATTCTTGTTCTTGCATGGTCAGGCACCGGCCTATTCCTCACAGAACAGATCTCTCAGGTCCTCGGATCAGGGGCTTTGCTGGTGGTTCCAGAATCTGGACTGAAGACCGAGAGTCGTAGCTCCAACCCTTTGCAACGCTCTGCCTTTGGTCTGAGATCTGTGGACTCTCTGTTGACTCTTTTAAAGAGCAACCGAAGCCCTTTTTTGTTTAGACTTTTTGTTAAATCTGTTTATTGTAGATGTTTCTGTTTTTATCCGTTTGTAAAGCTCTTTGTGAAGTCATACTTTCTTTCTGCAGCACACCTGTCTCTCTCTCTCTCTCTCTCTCTCTCTCTCTCTCTCTCTCTCTCTCCTCATATGTGGCTCTAATTTTCAAACACTCTTATCTGTTCTGGTCCAGAGCCGGAGAGAAGGAAATGATTCCCCATCAGCCATATGTCGTTTACTTACACAACTGATAAGGAGACATTTCCAAGTATTGAAGTCCAGCAGGGCAGCAAATATTTACCTCTCCCTGCTGAACATGCAGCCAACGTACTATTGCACTCTGTAAGATCTAAGCAACAGTACACACTGATCTCTTAAATGTACTGTAGAGAAGATGGGATTCAAATCGACGCTCTTTTTCCTACATTTTTTAAATCAAAAACAAACGCCTGAAAATGAAGCTGCATGACATTTTTCTTTTCACAGATTTTTGCAGTTTTTTTATTCTCTCTACATTTGCAGCTTTTTATTGCTCAGACATCCACAAAGGGATCATAAAGAAACCAAACCCAGCAGACAATCAGAAGGTCAATCTGGGTCTTGATATCGATACCACAAGTCTTATATTTATGTTTCAGTCGTAGACACAGGCATTTAATGACGTTATGATATCATCCGTCAGATCAGTGAGTAAGCAGACAGCGTTTCCTCGCTCTGTTCAAAGAGCCCTCAGGTCACACTCTCATCCGAGGAGTTTCCTCTCCGTACAGCGCCGGCCCATAAATCACTGTATGTTTCATCTGGAGCCTACAGTGTAAATCTGAGATGTTATTAATTAGCACATCACTTGGATCGATATGACATTCCAGTGAGATTTGTTATAGCCTGCAAACATTCAAAACGTAGACAGAAACAGTTCATCAGCTGCTAGAAAGAGGCGTGTCCTTCTCCACAGCATGACACAACTCTTTCAATTTCACCCTGAAAATGTGAAAGTGGATGTTGAGAAAATTTTTAGTGCGCATGCCCCATGTACAGAGGCTTAAGTCCTTGAGAGCGGGCGGCCCGGGTTCGAATCCGACCTTTAGCTCCTTTCCCACATTCTGTTCCTAAGCAGCAACCTCCAGTGTTAAAAAATGACTCAAATGCTGAAGTGTAAAATCCTGCAGTTCCTCGAGTGTCCACTAGAGGCTGGCTGCAGAAACACAGGAAGTCACATACACACCCATTCTAAAAAGCCTGTTTTTACAGCAGAGATTAACATGTTTACAGCCTGGTTCAAAAAACCAAATAGGTGTGATTAGCTCATGTCTCGATGGACACACACTGTACGGGGGGTGAATGTTTTGATGACTCATCAGTTTTGATTTGATGAAGGATAAGAGTTATTCACAATAAGGCGTGTAGCTGACCTGATTGACAGGTGGGCGCGGTGTAACGGTTTGTCAGGAGGTTTAAAACCCGCCTCAGCTCCAGCTCTCAGCCTGTCGTTAGGTTGACTGAAAGTTAGACTGAGACAGCATTTCCAGCATGGAGACCGCCATCGATGGGACTCCAGCGCCCCCTGCAGGAACAGATGGGTGACGCCACTCAGGCTTCAAACATTAATATTTATATTTGTTCTATAGAGAATCTTACACACATTACAATAGTCCCTTTAAAATCTTTGGTGTGACCTTTTGACCCCTGACATTTCCACTAGTTCGTACAACTTTTCAAACCTCTCATTATTCAGCCGAGCTCGGTCCAAACCCACACAATGTCAGTGAAACTCGAGTCCTGGACTTTCCCAAGATACACACTGAGAAATCAGTCTGAACTTTGGGGGAATGCGTGTGAAAATGATGCTTTGTTTTTTGCAGAAAAACAAACAAACGTTGTGTGTTGTCAGAGTTTAAAAATTTGTCGTGCATCACAGCGGCTCCATTTGCAACAGAAAAATTAAAGACACAAAACAAACATTTAACACAACATTTAAAAACTCAAACAAACATTGAGAGTCTTTCAGCGCGCGTTGATCTGGGATTCAGCTCGGTGTGTGACGGTCAAGAAAGTGTACCAAGGTTGAGCACGGATCGGAGCACTCGCACTAGTCAAACAAACTGGACTTTAGGGGTCAAACTTGCTTGAGCACGGTACAGATTGCCGGGTGTGAGTGCGTCTTAAAACTATTTAGAGATTCACAGCCGAGGAGCCCGAGCAGCAGTCGCTCTGTCTCCTTTGGCTAACACACAGTAACAGAAATTCAAACGTTCTCCTCATAATTGAGTTCATACATCCAGAGATTTGGTGCATGCACCGAACTGTTTAAACTAATCCACAACAGCCTCGTTCCATCATCGAGTCGAGAGACGACATTTGCTTTAAATTACTAAATTTTTAAACGCAAACTCAAGACCTACCTTTTAGTAGAGCTTTCAACTGAATCTCATTTTATCTATTCTACAATTCACTTATCAGACGCTTTTATCCAAAGCGACGTACATCAGAGAGTAAGAACAACACAAGCAAGGATCTAGAAAAAAGGGAACAATGTCAGTAAGAGCAAACGATCAGCTTTGAGTCTGATTGGACACACAGGTGCTGACAGGAAGTGACCAGAGGCAAAGCACAACATTGAGGGCAGTTCTTGAGAGCTCTAATCAGTATAGAAACCATCTTATAAGTCGTCGTTATCAAACAAAAACCATCGTCATTACCATCATCATCATCAATAATATGGAGACCATCATCATTAAGTTAGTAGGTATTCATGAAAGAGCTGGGTCTTTAGCTTTTTCTTAAAGGTGCAGAGGGACTCTGCAGATCGGATGGAGTTTGGAAGTTCATTCCACCACCGGGGAGGCGACAGTTTCTTATTTCTTCTCAGCCTTTATCTAGTTTTATTACTTTTTGAACCTCCTGTGTTTCCTCATTTAGAATAAATGATGGCGTTTCCTCAGTACCTGTTCTTATCTAGTTATTTTTACCTTAGTTTTTGGATTGTGGGATGGGGGTGGGGGAGGGAGTCATGTTGTTGCTGTTTGATTTATGTTGCTGTAAAGTACTCTGGGATACATTTGTTGTATGAAAAGTGCTTTACAGATAAAGTTTGATTGATTGATTGATTGATGAAGCTCTCATAGTGAATCCTAAACAGACCCACAAAGCCAGCAGGTCTTCAGGAGATCCTGTTGGATAACATTTCATTGAATCACCTTGAAGCTGCCTGGAACTGGATTCATCTTGCTTCAGCTGGATTCTAACGCAGCATCAGCAGCACTTTAACTCCTGCTGAAGTTTGTCGACCTGTGTGTCCCGACCAATCCCTGTGCACTTCACTGAACCGCCAGATTGCATCTTAATCCAAACGTCTGCCACTAATTGGATGTTTATTGGACCAAATGCACTTAAAAGTCCCACCGCTGCTTGAGCCGACGCACCTCACATCAGCAATCCCAATCGTGTTCAAAGTTGCCTAAATCACACGTTTTGCCCGTTCTCACCTTTTGAAGGATAAAACATCAGTACGTGCTGACTCGTCGTCTGCAGGATCAACCTGTGTGTAAACAGGAAGACGTACCTAATCAAGTGTGCACGACGCATAGATTCAGAAAAGGAAGGACCCACCTAGCAATTTACCCAAAGAACCAATTTGATCTAACTATACTGCTGTGACGCCAAAACTTCCTTCTATAAATCGGCGTGAATGTACCGCAGCCTTTGTGAGCAGTGAGAGTTGTTGTTGCCTCTCACAATTACCCCGAGTGTCATCGCTCTTTAGCTGAATACCCTGTAATATTATTTCTTCTCACCGTGAATTAGGGACTCGGGAAATTACAGGCCTGAGGTCTGCCGCGCAGTTTTATGAACTTTAAGTGCTGATATTGATGGGAGGGTAATGGTAGTCCTCGGCCCACAGTGTAAATAGTATCTAAGGTGATTACTCTTTTATCACATGACGGGGGGGGGGGGGGGGGGGTTAAAGACGTGTAACGCCTCAGACTGAGAACGAGGACGCTGTTTTCATCTCGATGGTCTTCATTGTGTCATCTTGTTCCATGATGAAGTCAGAGCGGTTTCTTTTGTTCACTTTTATTATAATTCTGTAAAAAAGACGAGTGCAGCTGTTCCCAGGTGTCCAGGAAGAACGCGTCCTCTCATCAGTCAGACGCTGGCGCATGTTAGTCGATGAACGTCTAGAGAGAAATACTCAGGTCTTTATACCACTGTGTTAAAGTCACTTGTGTTATGCACAAAACATAAACATGCACTATTTGACATTTAGATATCCAACTATTATTAAAGGTGACCGGGCCTTTTCAGTCAGGGCCCCTCGACTTTGGAACGACCTCCCTGAGGAGATCAGACTCGCAGACTCCCTCAATTCTTTTAAATCTCTTCTTAAAACGTACTTTTACAGACTTGCTTTATGTGATGTCGTCTTACTGGTTTTACTATTTTTATCTTCTTTTACTTCTTACTGTCCTTTTATTTATGCTCTTATCTGAACTCCTCTATATACTTTTTATTATTATTAATGTTTTTTTTTTGATAATTTATTCACTTGTTTCTATTTCTTTTTCTGCTCTTACCTTCTTATTGCTGTTCTCTTTTTATTTGCTTTTAGCTCTTTTAGTTTCTTACATCTTTTTAAATCTTTGGTTCCTCTTGGTCTCAGCTCGTGTTGTTGGGTTCTTATGATGGTTCTTATGATAGTTCTTGTGATGGTTCTTATGATGGTTCTTGTGATGGTTCTTATGATGGTTCTTATGATGGTTCTTGTGATGGTTCTTATGATGGTTCTTGTGATGGTTCTTGTGATGGTTCTTGTGATGGTTCTTGTGATGGTTCTTGTGATGGTTCTTGTGATGGTCGGGTTATATATGTCTGTTGGGTATCGTGCACTATGGGTTCTTTTCTGTTGAATTGTATTTAATTATTTTTGGAGAAGAACATCCTGGAGAACAGGAAACATGCAGCAGCAGGTTGATTAGAGCACGGAGATGGTAGAGGTGGCGTGCAGACAGTCTATGGTCGTGCAGCGATCACAGGGAATAAAGGTCACCACCCCCTCCCACTGGCCCCTCCCACTGGCTCCAGGTGAATTCTCCTGATTATATCCTGCTGCGTTCTCACATCAGCTCACTCTGACTTTCTGCAGAATAAACACGAGGAGGCTGGAGGAGACATGCTTGCTCCATGTACGGAGGCTGTCAGGGGTTTGAATCCGACCTGTGGCTCATTTCCCCGCATGTCATTCCTCTCTCTCTCTCTCTGTCCCTGATATCCGATTCTATCCACTATCCTATCTCTAAAATAAAGCCCCCCCAAAAAAACAACAAAAAAAAACAGTCGGAGCCATTCACACTTTCTACCAAGGACATGCAAATTAAAAAGACTCAATCTCGCCGCATTTCTGCACATGTACATCTTAATTTAATAGTTGAATATAAATAAGTTCTGCAAATGTAAACAAACTATTTTGTCTTCTTTACTCGCCACGTTTTGACTTCTTCCAGAACAGAAATTTATATTCAAATGACTGTCGATAACAGTTAAACAAAGTGTAATGTCACAGCAAGTATCCAATATATAACTGTGAGTCTAAGAAAACAAACATGTAAGGGGGGGGGGGGATTGGATCCTCCGACCTGGCAGAGGTCCACGATGTGTTCAGCATGGTCTCCACCGCTGAGAGCTCAGCGTCACACAATCTCAAAGTTTCCCCTCCTTCGCTACATCTCACATCAATCTGCCTGGCAGCTCCTCTCTTCGTGCTTAAGCAGCTGTTAAATTATTTTGGTCATTTCCAATGTGGAGGCAGACCGGCCTAAAAAAGCTCTCTTGACACCCATGTCGAGGGGTTAAGATTTTTGATTTCCATCAGTGACTGCCCCCCCCTCCCCCCCCCCTCCACTCTGAACGTATAGCTGATATCTTTCAATCAAGAGCTCTGCCGTCCTTGCAATCACAGCGTCATTGTTCATCGCATGTTGTGGAAAGCTCCTTTGACAGAGCGCAGTGATGAATCACCTGGCTAAGGCAGCCTTCAGATCCCATCGCCCTCTTTTTCATAGAGTCGGGAGAGGAGGAAAAAAAACAACATTCAATTCATTTCTCCTGCTCTTTCATGTCTCCTCCCGCTTTCGTACACACACAGTGTTTTAAAAGTTATTCACTGCAAAAAAAAAAAAAAGAAGAAGAAGGAAAAAAAAAAACCTCCTCTTTTCTTCTCGCTGGGCTTCGCAAAGCAAATATCTGGCGGGTTTAGCTCATAAAGGAAGCGCTTTTACTTGCTTAAGGTGCTGACGGCAGGGCATACACTGTTATGTTGGAGGCTTAGAAAAACAAAACTTCGCAGGGTAAGTCTCAGCCGCCAAATTAAGTGGCCGAGGCTTCCAATTCTTTCTCTGCTTTCCCCTGTGGAAAAAACGAATCCCAGCGCTCTTTTGTCTGGTAAGCTGCAGCGATGCAGGGAAACTTGTGCTCTTTTTTTTTACATGTTTCTCATGAAAATTCTGCAAGTTTTTCTTTGTTTTTTCCTCCTCCTCCTTCTCTCTCTCTCTTATATCAAGTCCTAAAAGTGAAAAGAGGGACAAATATAAACTTGCAGGAGCAGCATGTGCGCACATGAATGGGTCCTGGGTGAGTGTTTTTCAAAAGGCTGAACACATCATAGAAGAAAACCGACTGTGAGAGAAATGACACTCCCTCAAACCAGCCCGACACAGTGATTTAGAGCACCTGTGATTTCAGAAAAAGAAACAGTCTCTGATCACTCATTTCCTCCAATATTTGATATTAAAACGCTGCCACACACATTTATCATTTCTCCAACAAAGACAAAGCGATGTAATGTGTGCACAGGCGTTTTCTTGTCATTGGAAAGCTACCTGAAGACGACGGGTTGAGAGAAGGTATATAGATCCAGACGTTTCGTACCTGCCCAGCTGTGCAGCAATCACAGAGCCAAATCCTCCCAATGCAGACATAACAAGCTCCCTGAGTGATGGGATACAAACGTTTGGACCGGCCTCCAACAGCTTAACCCAAACCAAACACATTGAACTTCAATGACACACAGGATCAAACCATATAAATACTCCTATATTTATACATCCAGAAAATCCCTGACCACACCAAACACTTTGGTAATCTGCCAAACACCTCAGGGTTTTTCCTTTTTTATTTTTTAACACCACTGAGCAATTAAAACACCTCATTGAAGCTGTGTACAATGCAGGGAAATTAGAACGTGTTCTTGATTATTGCTTTTAAAAACGATTGCATACACAACACAAAAAACTGGATGTTGGTGGTTCGTGAGAGTCTCTGATTTCTTTAAGAATCAGTTTAAAAGCGCAGGCTTTAAAGACGCTCCCTGTTTCTTGTTGTCCTAAATGTGTTGAATGCACGCCGTGTTTGAACATTTCAACAAGGGGCGCTGCTTTTTTTTCTTTTTTTTTTTGTGTGTGTCACGATTATTTTTCCACCTTTCACGGTGATATTGAATGAAGCGATGTGTGTGTACAATTAAAAAAAAAAAGCACAAAAAAAGCTCAGCAATGTGAAGTTCGCAGACCTGGACAAACCCTTTGCTGTCTGCAGCAGGGAGGCCTGACACCTGGGCAAACACTGCAGCCCGATGATCTGTCATCAGCTATGGAAAACCAGCACAAACCCGGTCGCTTTTGTCAGCGCACAAAAGAAAATGCCTCAAATTAATTTAGCACTCGGCATTCATCTTCTGTGGAGGCTTAAGACCTCATCTAAGCTTGCGAAACAGCAAGGGGCTCACAGAGCTTCATGTAAGAATTTTGGCTCATGGGTGAAGCCGAACGCTGTTAAGACGTGACATGTTGACTGTTTAGTGAAGTATGTGTATCCTGTTAATTCAGACAGTCGCTAATACCCGGGGATCTAGGAAGCCCTCAGATGTACTTCTGTAAGTTCCCTCCTCCTCTGATCTCTTTTACTCAACCTCTCCTCCACAATGCCAGACCTCTCGAGGACGTACAAGATAATTGTCCCTCTCCCACACACAACTTCAAACGAGGCGATTCGAGATTATGAGTGAGTATTGCAGTGATGACTTTGTAAGGCCCTCGTTGATGACATGTTCAGTTTTTTGTGGTGGTGGCCGTCCTGGTGACGCATCGCTCAGACCTGAAGTGCATTCACACCACCTGGAATGCAAATGATTAAGTATGTGTCAGTGTGTCATACATGACCATCAACACCAAAATAAAGTGAATCCGAGAAATTTCCAAAACAAACGTATATCCATGAATTTGCCTTTTTTATTTAGAATTGTTTGTGACCGCACAAAGCGGAGGAAATATTTAAAAACAGTCTGCAAACAATGAATGTTGTCAAATTGAAAATGTCCTTAATCCCCTTTACTCAGGGGCGTAGCCTTGACCTTTTTGACCCGGGCTGACTGAACGTGACCCCTGACTTCTGCAGGTGTTACCCCCAATTTACACACTCCTGAATGCTCGCCGCGGTCTGTCAGCGCAGTGCAAAATGCCGCTGTTCGCCGCCACTCCAGTGAATGATTCTGATTCCACATCGTGCGCCGCGGTCCGTCTCGTGCCAGCAGCGCCGCTACACTCTGCTCGGTTTCAAATACGCTGCGAGTCTATTCAAGCTGGACAGAATAGAACGACCCCGGACGGGAAGCTAGAAAAGGAAACGCACAGAGCGTCCGGTCAATTTCAAAATAAAACTAATCGCATTTTACATCATTTTATCAACATCAGGTCAAAACAAGAACACGTTTCAGAAACCGATCCAGTCGGGACGGGTTGCAGTTTGGAGCTCAGACGGCACAAAGCATGTGATCGAACAAAGAAATGGAACAAACCCAATATTTAAAAGACACTTCAGAGACTTTTTGACACATTTTTTTTCCAGGCAAACTTTTGCATCCCGCTGAAAGACAATGTACTAGGGATGGACATTTTTGTGTGGCCTAATTGCATTCACACCTGCAGCTCACCTCCAAGATTTTAGGAAACTTCCAGGAGTTTTGTGCAGGTGTAAAAGACACCGTAGATTTAAAAAGGGTTGGATGGAGGGTTGGTTTGAGGCTGTAGCAAGATTTAAAAACATGGAGGAGACGTTTTTTTTAATGTAGATTAAATTTCAGCTTGCATTCAGCATTTCCACACTTATCTCCACATTACCTGCATACATGATTATATACAGTTATTTCAGGTACGACTGCTATAGATCGCAACAAAGCTGAGCACAAAAGGAGTATCCTGGGTGCCATTTCCATGGTAACTCCATCTGGCTTGTCTACAATCAGTGCTGCTGCGTAGCTACGGCTGTCACACACAAAGCCATTCAGAGAGTCAAATGACAAGAGACCTTGAGAATGAGACGGAAGGAGAGCCTTTTTCTTTTTTCCCCGCAGTGCATTATAAGGCACAGTGCTCAGACTTGATCACGCAGCAGAGTAACTCGTCTTAAGCTCTTTAAACTAGCCAGTAATCCGCCAATATGTGCGATGTGACATGAATCTTTTTGGCTGGAAAGGAGGGCATGCCACCGCCTCACATTCAGGTCACCTAATTCCTTGTCAGTATTATCCATCCCACATCCATGTTGTTATTCCTGACAATACTCGCCTTCAGATCGAGCACTTTAAAGGGAGTTATTGTATCATCCGGATTTACATGAATGGCAGGAGAATTTGGCAAACACATCAACGTGCCATGCCAGATAAAACTCTAAGATTAGTTTCAACATGGCGCATTATTTTCTTTGAATTTGTTCGCCCTCGTTGCATCACAAACAGCTGCTACTGAACTTCAAGATGAAATGTTACAGGTTAGAAATGTCAACCTGGAATCCATTATTTTATAGCGAGAATGTGCGACTTTCTGATCCAATCGGTGTCGCCCCTTGAGCTCCAGCATGAAACCAAAACAAACTGCAGTTTGGCCACGCCTCCTCCATACTGAAGCCTCCGCTCTCCTGCAGCGTCACATCTCTAACCCCTCTCTCTCTCTCTCCTCGCGTTCACATAACAGAGTTATCAATCAGAACGCACCATAATTAAGCACAAGCGCAGACCAAATCGTCCTCTGCTCGAGCTGCAATCACCTGCGTCCTGCATTGTTGTGTTAGCATGCTAATGTTAGCGCTCTTTAGTTAGCTCGTAGCTTCATATTGCATGTAAATGTACACAGAATGACTGTGATCTAAAAACTCTTACTAACATCCAAATAATCAGTGAGTATGTTCTTCTTCTCTCTAGTTCTTGACTAAAACAGCTTTTATATTGATATTAACTCATTATACAAAAGTGTGGACTAAGCCCAACTAGTGCTCTAAAAGAAAGCTAATGAAGTAAGAGGAGAAGAGGGAAACGACACCAATGGATCTAAAAATATGACCTCTCTCTGGGTTATTTCTTTTCACTTGAGTTGATCTTCAAATACAACATTCAACACTCGTAACATCTTTAACACGATTGATAAGAAACTGATTGAGTATCTTATTTTCCACGCTCCACCCCTTCCTAGGTTTCCTTTTCCGTGTATCCAGAGGATGAACAATGAAGTCCGCCGGGCCCCTCCCGTCTCATGGCCGGCTTCCCCGCAGGTTTCTTTTCAGCGACAGGTTAGCCACCAGGGCAGATTAAGCCTTTCTCTCCTCCCCAATCATCCAGTAATACCAGCCGGCTGTATAGAGCCCATGTTGGGTTTTGCCTGTTGAATGGTGGCTTATGGCAGCTAAAGACCTCTAGAGGGGGAATCCTGAGGGGATTACTCTCACGTTCTCCATGAAGTGGGAAATCAAAACAGTCTTGAGCGTCTAGGGATGATCTCAAACATCCAGCATTCCCACACACACACACACACACACACACACACACACTTAACTCGATCCTCGACACTCCTATCCTCCTCATCCATTGACACCCGGGGTTTTTCGATTCCCAAGTTATAGATGTCTAACAAGGGACGACCCTTCTCTGAGAGGATTAGCGCAAGTCGCACTGATAATGAAATCACGGGCTGAGTAGCTCCTGGGAGGATTTCGATACAAAAGAAGCCTGAATTACTTTGTTGTTTTTTTTTCTCGCTCCTCTCTGGTGAGAACATTAAGAACAGTATGAATTCTGCAGGGCATGTCACCCCCGCGGGCCCCCCGTCCCCCCGTGCAGGGAACCCAAACATTTCCAGCGTCCATAAAGAAAGTGCTTAACCCCGGCTCTCATCAGCGGCGGAACTCATCGTCATGGCGTTAATCTGCTGTAAGGCCTGCATCCTCTTTCACCGCAAGAATTGTAACCGGGATTACGCAGACGATCAGCCGTCACTCGTATAAATAGATTATTACACAAACTACACACTGCGCTGTGGTGAATGGCCGAGTGTCATCATGAATGTCTAAATTATCATAGAAACATAATAATCCCGGCTATGCATCCCGCCTGCTTCTCAGTTTGAGTGACTGTAGCTTTATTCATTGTCAAGGATAATTTTTGGCGTTCTGTATGAAGATATTTAGTGATTTTAATTCAGATTTAAGAAAAAGTGAACACGCATTGATGAGTTTCATATCAATCCTTGAGTCAAAATTCCATACAAACATTTCCATTAGGGCCTTCAGCATTCACTAGTTAATGATGATTCATTAAGGTCTGAAATTAAAGGTCCAATCAGTGAGATGTGTAGAGAGTGAGATGATAAAGGTATCTTACTATCTGATCATTAAGGAAACATGTTGAAGTTCTGGCTTCTCTGACAACAATGCAGCAGCCAGTATGTCCTCCTTCTAACTTTAGATTCTGCTCCTGAATGATCTGGATTTGTTTGGACCAGAGAAGGTAGGCGCTTTTAAGGCGACCCCCCCACACGGCCGTTTTGGACGCCCCTCGGTTTGCCAGATATGAGAGCAGTTATCAGGTCAACAGGTGTTGCAGTGATGGAAGCGGGTCAAGAGAAGTGGTTCAGATAGAAGTGATTGTACCCGACCTAAAAAGCCTCTGCATGTTTCTAATAAGCTCCACGAGCAGAAACGTGCTCAAACTAGGATCAATATTGGAGATGCTTTTTGAAAAATGGAGAGAGGTTAGAACACAGAAAGGTTTACAGACCCATGCAGAGCTGGATAAACACTGAAGCTTCAGAGTCCACCACATGGTGACCTGAGTGAGCATGGACTCTAGAGAGGAGGAGGGGGGGGGGGAGACAGCTCTCTACAATGTTTAGAATTTAGACTGCAGTACCCATTTTAAACACTAGGGGTCAGAGTTACATACTGCTTCTTTAATGTAATCATTGTTTTTAGTCATGATTTATCGCACGCTATTCAGCCCGGTTACAATCTTTTACACTTTCATTCAAGGATTTGTCGTAAACATCATTAGAAGGAAGATATTTATTCACATATTTACTTAGAAGACAACTTCTCTCAGTGAAATATAACTTAAGGAGCTGTCCACCCACACTAAACATCATGAGAGGAGGTTTAGTGTGTTAGTATTTACAACTGGAATGAGTCATGCCTCGACACCTTTCAGGTCGGTTTTAAGGCATCAGGATCGTAAAGAGTTGTTTGGCAAACACTCTGGCTTGTGACTTGTGTTATTAAGTTCTGGTCAGGGAAAGATTTTCTTGAAAAGTGGCATCACAATCCCAGTGAAACTGACCTGTAGCTTATGCACAAAAAGCTTCGGGGAGAATGTAGGTCAAAAGCTAATTATGTGGTCTGGCAAGTGGGGCTTATATCAAGATATTTCACAAGGACTACAACAGCTCTGCCTGCACATGCTTGCTCAAGACGTGTACCATGTGATCGCTTAGGCTATTATTTGTTTGGGTACGGGATACAGTCACACCTTCACCTCATGAACTTAATGGTCTTCAGAAGCCAAAGTCCAAATGTCAGAGCGAACTGTCACGATGCTTTTGTTGACTTAAATCGAAGAGAAAATCCACAACAATCATATTTGTCAAACCCGTCCCTGTTTTAGGGTCTCGCAGAAGAGCAGCAATTTAGGGATCAGGCAGGGAGAGCCACCTGTTGAAAGACACGGGGTAAAAGGTATCCACGGGCCTTCCCAGCATGCCTCACTTCCACAGCCAGGAAGTACAGTTTCAGGACTTTTAGTGTTGCATTCCTTAAGCTGCCTCGACTGTGATCTCACAGGAATGCTGCTCTCAAAGTGTGTGAGATTAATATTTAACACAACACCGGCTGAAATGTTGAACAGAGTCTGTGGTTTTTGTACGGCTGTGTTTTCCTAAGAGCTCTGCTGCCACTGTTATCAGGCTCTCGTTCATAACAAAGTATTTATGAGTTGTCTCCAGTGATTGATTCACAGCTGGGTGTGTTGTTGTCCCACAGTACATGCTGACTTTTCAGGGCACAGGTAAGATTTTGCAAGTGTTAATGATACAGTTAAAATGGACGTAACAAAGGAACCAATTTAAACAATTTGCTGTGTTAAAGGAGCAGTATGTAACTCTGACCCCTAGTGTTTAAAATGAGTACTGCAGATTCAAAACATTACAGAGAGCTGTCCCCCCCCCCCCCCTCCTCTCTAGAGTGGATGCTCACACAGGTCACCATGTGGTGGACTCTGAAGCTTCAGTGTTTATCCAGCTCTGCATGGGTCTGTAAACCTTTCTGTGTTCTAACCTCTCTCCATTTTTCAAAAGCATCTCCAATATTGATCCTAGTTTGAGCACGTTTCTGCTCGTGGAGCTTATTAGAAACATGCAGAGGCTTTTTAGGTCGGGTACAATCACTTCTATCTGAACCACTTCTCTTGCCCGCTTCCATCACTGCAACACCTGTTGACCTGATAACTGCTCTCATATCTGGCAAACCGAGGGGCGTCCAAAACGGGCCATGTGGGGGGTCACCTTAAAAGCGCCTACCTTCTCTGGTCCAAACAAATCCAGATCATTCAGGAGCAGAATCTAAAGTTAGAAGGAGGACATACTGGCTGCTGCATCGTTGTCAGAGAAGCCAGCACTTCTCTCACTCTCATTCCGATAAAGCCGATTAAATTAATTTGAGGGAGGCTCTGTGGTGCACTGGTAAGCGCTCACAGCGAAAAGGTCTCTGTTGGACCGGAGTCTCTCTGTGTGGAGTTTGTATGTTCTCCCCGTGCATGTGTGGGTTCTCTCGCAGTCCAAAGTCATGCTCGTTAAGGTTAACTGGAGACTCTAAATTGCCCGTAGGTGTGAATGTGAGTGTGGCTGGTTGTCTGTCTCTAAATGTCAGCCCTGTGATTGACTGGCGGCCGATCCAGGGTGTAACCCCGCCTCTCGCCCAATGACAGCTATCATCAGCTCCATGTCAGGGGTTTCTATAAAATAAATCAGTTAATCTCTGACATCTGTGGCCATAAATGTTGCAGAGACTGTTTGAAACATCCACAGGAAGGTAACATTCACGTGTACCAGGAGGGACCCGGGTCCACATATTGCTATAGCAACAGCAGCCTGGCCGTCGAGATATGAACAACGTGACAGGCAGACGCGGTGTGCTGAGAGTGGAGGGCGCAGGAGAGAGAGAGATGGAGTTCAGCTGTAATGAAGACGTATTGGGTGTCTCCTCCTCTTCTGCTGTAGATCATTCAGAACCGGCATCATTCGCTCAAAGTCGTTATTTTCTCAAAAGTCAGAGGGAGTGATTGATGTTGTTTTTTTTATTCTCACCCGATTCAATCCAAAACAATTTAGACTCCTGCTTTAGTGTTTCACCTGGAGTACCTATACCTGGGGCCTGCACCAAACGCTAAGGAGATTAAATTAGAGGCTTGATGGAGCTTTAATTGAAGTATCAACATATACTGACTGTCTCAGCACAGAGACGCCTCACTTGATTTTCCTTCTCTGCTTGATTTCTCTTCGATATTTACAAGGAAACAAAACCTCATATTTGACAGGAAGCAGTTTAAAACAAAATGAGAATACGCATCCTTCCTCCTGTTTGCTTCATTACAATATTACATGCTTAACTTAACAGGACAAGGAAAATAGTCGATGAAAGTATAGAGATGAAAGTGAACTCAAGGAAAAGAGGGAAGGAAACCGAACAAGCAGCTTGTAGGTAAAGAATGTGGAGAGTCTCAAGAAACTGTTGGTCAAACATAACTCCCTCGGAGCGATCATGGCACTGATTGGGTGACAAAGATGAAAAAGGCCTTTTCAATAACCCAGACTAATGTTGTGCCTTTGCTCGGACCGGCTGTTGCCCCGGGTGCGTGTGAAATGCCTGGCGTGGACAAAGTAAACCACGGCCGGTGCCCATGCTCCATTGTCCCCAAAGCCTCCTAAAGAGGTCTCTTCACAGGTCCAGCAAACACACTCTCCAGACTCTTGGCATATCTCTGAAGATCCTCCTTTTGTGCGAGGAAACACATTACTCTCTCAAGGAGAGGAACAGGGGAAACAAGGCAGCTCTGGTGAAAAGGCTTAAGTATCTAACCCCCCACCCCCAGAACGCCTCTTCTCCTCGCCGGATGATAATTGGGACCGAAACACTTTTTTGGTCCGGGCCTAATTCAGTGAGTAAATTGCAACATGGGAAAAACATGAATGGGACCCAAGCTGTGTGGTGACTCAGCCCCAGAAACGCTTAGAGTCGCTCTTTGTGGTCGCCTACAAAAGGGAAATGTTCTGTTAATCAGCATTGTTATAGAAAGTAAGTGTGTTTTCCCTTCAAAACTGTGAGATTGAACGCCCCCCCTCGGAGGTAAAAAATATTGATAGTCAGGATGAGCGCTGCAAATATTTTACCGGCATAATGTTGGGAAAGTAAACCGGAGGACGCTCACAGTCGTTAACATCTGTCTGAGTCTGCAAACAGAAAAGTTATGAGCGTTCCATCGCTCATTTCTCACAACGCTTTCATTCCCTGCAGTTGGCATGGAAAACAAGCCACAATGCTGACCTGACCAGCTTAAAACGGAATTGTTTCCCTCTGCTTGTATGAAAAGAAAAATGCAAAGCAGATTAAAATTGAGCGAGGAATGCAGAGCATGCCTCCGTGCGCGGATCAGAAACAAACGATTCTATACGATGTTTACTTCACTGACTTACAGAGAAGGTGGGATAAATGAATGAAAACCTTTGCAGGGGGAATTTACCTTGCACTGATGCATCTGAGGAAAAAAAGGACTGTTACCTCACAGCTCAACAAGTAGGTCATATTGAGTCTGCAGGATAAGTAGCAGTGCTCATTTCAGCAGAGCTTTTGATTGTGTGTATAGTGAGCCATTATAAAAAAAAAAAGAGGCCAAATAAATATTATGCAGAGGAAACTATGAATGACACAGCCTCCCTGCAGGAGCTCGACACCGTCTTAAAGCTTGGGCAGGTCTCGCTCAAACCAGGAAATAGGGTGAACGTAAGAACAAGAATACACAAAAGTATAGCTTCAGGCAATCTCAGGTGATAATTTTCCAAATTGCTAGTCTCCTCTTTCTACTGTCTCACTGTACAAGTTCAAATCCCTCCTCAGACAAGACGACTCTCTCATTACCGCTCTCTTCACGCAGATGATGGGAACAGGTAAACAGGCAGCGGGTACAGCCGATGAGCTGGATGTGAGTCACAAGCGTAGAAAGTTGGGAAACACTCTTACTTTCATATTGATGCCTCCTTAATGACACACAAGAGAAGACGAGACCCTCTTTGCTTCTGCCGCTCCCAGAGTGAGATTTTGAAATGATGAGGATGAGATCATGATATTGATGACGATGTTAAGGCTGGTTTTGATGCTGACTAAGAACTCAATGTTGTGCTTTTCCTCTGGTCACTTCCTGTCAGCACCTGTGCTCTGCCTCTGGTCACTTCCTGTCAGCACCTCTGGTCACTTCCTGTCAGCACCTCTGGTCACTTCCTGTCAGCACCTGTGCTCTACCGCAGGAAATATTTAGGAAAATTCTGAGCAGGTAAGCAAGAAGGGATGATGACGTTTATGTCAAGTGTACGTTGTTCAACCAGTGTGATTGTAGTGGACGTTAAGAAGCTGCTCCATGTTCCTCCACTCAAGGCGCTTTTACAGCGCAGGTCACAGTTGGGGATCGAACCCCCGACCTTCTGCTAGAGAGACAAACTACTCCGCCCCGCCTGTTATTTTCCACTTGATTGTTGATACTGTAAAAATCTCTAATTACTCACTGATATAAAAACAAAAAACTGGGGTCAGGCTGTCCCTTTTTCTAGAAGATTTCAGGAGTGCATGTGTGAAAACAGCTAATGTTAGTAACTTTTACGTCAAGGTGTCACATCGTGCTCAGAACGCCGTGTTCCCGCCGCCGCTCCAGTGAAGTGATCCTGGGAATGTGCTCTGCGTTTCCTGGTGTGTTCTGTATATTCAGCGCCCTATACCCCTGCAATGGCTATAGCAAACCAGGGGGGGACATAAAGGATGATAATCTCCTTGGAATTCCTCTGCATTTTCTTATAGAGACGAGGGGAGTGATGGACAGTGGGGTTGAAAGGTCAACGGGACCAGTTTGCTGAGGCCCATCTGTCGGCTCCTGCTCTGTTTACGCACCATCTCAGGAGTGAAAGGCGAGCGTCTCAAGAGCTATCCTGTTCTCATAACACCGCGGAGCTTCATATTGGTGGAGGAGACACAAGGGGAGCTTGTGGTGGTCCAGCAGTGTACCCCCCCCCCCCCCACCCCCCTTTCCCCCCCACCCCCTCCCTCACATTCATCACATGCTCTTCCGACGAGACGTGTGGACAAAAACCTAATAAGGGACAGAAAAGACTTCAAGTGGAGAGGGCCTTCACTTTAGAGATTCAGGTAGAAGCTTTGATGCTGCAGATTCCTCGACAACTTTAGCAGATGAAGGAAAGGACACATAAAAAGCGGTTGGATTTTGAACTTATTTTGAGCGAAATCGTGTCAAAAGCGGGGGTATATATAGAACACTTTAAGTAACGGGATGACACATCTATAGAAACTCATGACGGAGATAAAAATAGATCAGACAACAGACAGTAAATGTTCCTCACAAATGGCAAGAATCAGCTCGAGTGTGTGTGTGAGTTTGCAGTGCAGCTATGATTACCAATAACACCATGCACACTGTAAAATATAATGTGGTCGTATCAATTAGAGAGCAGGTTTTCCAATTAGCTTCATATCAGCTTGTTTATCGGTGTGTTTTTTCTGTTTGTTTTGCACCTCGTAAAAAAGACACATCTCGTGACGCAGATTCACCCGGAGGCCTCGCCGCGTCTGAAACACTCAAAGTAAAGTGTTGCGTTTCATTCACAGAATCTATGATTATGATTTTTAATAACACCGTGCCACTCGATGAGAGAAAAGGACGGCTCGCTGAATATCAAATGAGACGGTTATCTCAGCCATTTGAAACTCTGATACTGTACTTAGAGAGCATTTTGCCTTAACTTGTAAAAAAGAAAAATAAATTACAGCTCCAGCTCTGTGTTTAAGAGGAAGGCAATCTATGAACAGCCCCATGACCACATTAAACAGCACTTTAATATTGGACTTCAAAGTTACAGAGAAAGAGCACCAGGAGCAACTGCTGCCTGCATAAACAGTAATTCCACACGTCGTTATAAATATTAGTCAGAACCTTCTTTTCAGTGTTTCGCGTTAGCCTCGAGTAGTGAGACGTTAGGGAGTTGTTGTAAGAGAAAAGTTCAGGACATAAAGGTTGATTCTAATATTCATAATTACGAGGCATATGTGGTTTATCAAAATGCAACTTTCTTAGCTCAGCTTAGCTTAGCTTAGCATTAAGACTGGAAAGAGAGGTAAAAAAAAAATCAGCCTTCAAGCACCCACGAGGCTCTTTAATTAAAAAAGTGAAATCCGGTTTGTTTAATTGGTATATGACCAAACGTGTCATGTGTGCAGGAGGTTATGTGAGGTTTCCAGGCACAGTGATGATGCCTGAACTTCAGTTTAAAGGTACATGTTGAATTTTATTAGAATGTTTACACTAAAATATCTAAATTAATTCAACATTTTACTAAAACTATGTTATATATTTTTTTTTGTTGAGTACTTACATGACCTCAAATACGTCCCAACAGTTATCAAAGCCAGAGAAATCCTTCATTTTATCGTTGTAACGGGACGTGTCTTGTGCCGCCATGACAGACACAACACGTTGCCGTGGAAACACCGGAAGTTACATCAAAAGACCGCTGTATAAGTTAGCGTGAGCTGCTGCTGAAAGCTGCCGTTCTGTTGCTGTTTGTGCTGCTGTGATAAAAACATCATGTAAATTATACTCTGATACATTAGCTCGTCTGTGAACATATTCTCGTCCTCAGGTTTGTCTTCACTACAGTCAACTCTGAGTTCGTTTTCACCGGGGGATGGGGAGGGTGAGTACCAGAGAGAATCACTCCCAGGATTCCCCGCCAGCCTCTCCGTCGTCTTTTTGTTATTGTTTTGATTGAGAGCCCCCTGGTGGTGGAATTTAGATACTATGCGTCTAAGTGTAATAGTAAATATTGTGGAACAGTAAAAGGAAGAATGTGCGACTTTCTGATCCAGTAGATGGCGCCCTTGAGCACCAGGACTAAACCAAAACAAACTGCTGTTAGGCCACGCCTCCTCCATACTGAAGCCTCCGCCCTCCTGCAGCGTCACACCTCCAACCCGATGTTCACACGGAGGAGTTTAGGGCAAGTGGCAGACAAAATTGTCCTCAGCTCGAGCTGCGATCTCCTGTGTCCTGCATTGTTGTGTTAGCATGTTAGCGCTATTCAGTTAGCTCGTAGCTTCACATTGTTGTGTTAGCATGCTAATGTTAGCGCTCTTTAGTTAGCTCGTAGCTTCACATTTCATGTAAACTGACACAGAATGAGCGTGATCTAAAAACTCTTACTAACATCCAAATAATCAGTGAGTATGTTCTTCTTCTTCTCTCTAGTTCTTGACTAAAACAGCTTTTATACACAAGGGGAGGAGCCGGCCGTCCCGTCCATGTAAACACGGCTCTGACAACAACACAGCCAGCGGGACTCGAGCTTCTCCCTCATTGTAGACAGTCATGACTCAGAGACACATTTACACAGGACAGACTGGATCTCTGATATATTTATGAGTAACAACATCGTTTTTTAAAGGGAACATTTAAAAAAAGTAAAAGTGTCTGCGTTTTTTTTCTTCCGTGACTTATTTGTAAGAGGCGGTACGAGAGCCTCACCACAGTTTTTAAAATGTTATTCTTTAATATAAAAGAGGATGTAATTACCAAACAGCCCTGTGAGCAACGTTCATTACATTAATCACAGGAGATTAAGCCGAGGCAACATCAGTCAAACACTTCAGTCAGTGGCAAGAAGCCTCGGAAAAAGAAAAAGAAAAAAAAAGGAAACCATGAGGCGAAATCTTCAGAGATAACCTCGCTCTGATTCAGAGCTGTGTGAAATGGGGGAATTCCTATTGTTGGCAGATGTACCAGCAGGTCTAGGAAGTCCTCAAGGCATCTACCGTGTGCAAGTCTTGGCTACACGAGACTGCAGCCCGAGGAGCTCAGACGAAAAAACATTCAAACCCAAATACGACTAAAAAAAAAAAAAAAGTCATCACACCGGTGACGGAGGAAACATAAATTCTCTTGTCAAAAAAAAAAAATCACAATTATGTCACCTTAATTTGATGCTCCTCGATGAGCGGCTAGTGTTAAATAATGATGTGACAAATGGGAACATCAAAGTTGGAGTGAAACACGGAGACTCTTTTTGTGCAGGCAGACATGAGCGTGCCCGGACAAGCTCGTGTGAACATTTAATAAATCTTACATTGAAGGAGGAAAACCCTTAACAGATTGATTAACTGCTGACAGCTTTATGACTAAATTACTATTGTTGCCTTCGGAGCACTCATCATTAGTTAAATCAATGCTAAGGCATGATCATTTATACTACACCGCACCTCTCCCCGTCTCTGCCCTCTCATTTTGTCCCGCTCTATCAGCAGTCTGCAGCAGTACAACACACGCCGCCGCTAATAGCCAGTAGTCATGACAGTAGCTGACATGTGACACCTAATAGCCTTTAGCTCGCGCTTTATATCTCAGAAAGGTTTAAATGAGAGCTTTCAGTGTGTTTCTAAACTGCAACTTTGGAGAGTTATTTCGGTTTTTCTGCTTATTGGGCTGTTTGTTTAATTTAATTCCGTTCTGCCAAACAGGAAGCCGTCACTTACCGGGACCGTCTGTGTTCGCCGGATCATCTCGGCTGTTTGTAAAGGTTTAAGTGGCTGGATCGAGGGCTCTTTGAACGTAGCCGAGCGTCAACATTCATGACTTAGTTTCAAGGAAACTCCGGTGTTGAAAGATGAAGTGTAAAAATCCTGCAGTTCCTCGAGTGTCCACTAGAGGCTGGCTGCAGAAATACAGGAAGTCACATACACACCCATTCTAAAAAGCCTGTTTTTACAGCAGAGATTAACATGTTTACAGCCTGGTTCAAAAAACCAAATAGGTGTGATTAGCTCATGTCTCGATGGACACACACTGTACGGGGGGTGAATGTTTTGATGACTCATCAGTTTTGAGTGTAGCTAGACTTGTTGACATTTACCGACGAGCTAATGTATACGAGTAGCGGGTCGTTAAAACTTTTAAAAGGAGGATTTCTGTTTGACAACTGTTGGAAATATTTGAGGTAAGGTGAGTACTCAACACAAAATATATAACATAGATTTAGTCGATTTATTTTTTTAGAAATTTATGATATTTTAATGTAAAAATTCTACATACTGCACCTTTAATTTCCACCACTGGCAGATCAATAATGATGATTATACCTTATCTCATATGCTGTGCAGGTAGCAGAGTGATTTTTTTACTGGGCTTTCTCACTGATGCTGCCTGTTTTAGTTTGACAAACGTTTGGAGATTGCAGAAGAACGACGTTTCTAACATTCATCTTTGGGACTGTAAGATCGAACCATTAGCTCAAAGATGCTAAAACGTCTCTTATCAAAGCACTTAAAGTTTTTAAATAGTTGCAACCCGTCAAATAGTCCAGATTTTCTAACACTGATTCATTTCCTCTGCTGTCACTTTAACTTGTACTTCAGCACATGTACCTGAGGAGAAGTCTTTTAATGCAAATGAAGTGGAAAAACACCCCAAACAATACCAACTTGTCTGAGGGAAATGATTAGGCTAAATCACATTTGTTTGGCTAAAGCAGCTTAGGGCAAGAAGCATGCAACCCGAACGAAATAACACGGCGACTGGTGAGGGGCTTAAGAAATACCAAAAGTCTGACAAAACAACAAACAGCCGGGGCTAAATGGCCTCGCTCAGCCTGTGCTCAGGTTCATGCTCCTTGTTGTTTGAGTTAAATGTCCGGCAGCGCTTACAGACTTTCGCTTCTGTTTCCTGCTGTTTCCAGGAAAGGTGGAGAAAAAGAAAAAGACAGGTGTGTTTATAATGTAGCATGAATGTGTGATCCATAATGACATTTAGGAGGTCATATGAAAACTCTGATAATCACCTGATGACCCTGATGAACGCCACAAGCTGAAACACATCCGGTCTAACAAAGTTAAAGAAGCTGATCTTCATACTGAAAGTGTTGCTGCAGCTTTTTCACCTCTTCAACTCTTAAAAATCACGAGTGTGTAATGAGCTCTCAGATTTGTTTTTGTCGGCAGGAGTTGAATAAATGTTTGGCAGAGTAAATCATCTCTTACCTTTTACGGCTCTACTGCCACTGATAGACGTCTCATTTTCTGGCAATTTCTGAGTTTTGACTTCTTCTTGTAAGTGCTCTCTGCACCTTGAATCTCACTCGACACATATCCCTGTCAAAACCAGGCAATCTAATATGCCCTCAGCCTCGGGTCAACCTCCCCCCCCTCTACTGCAGCAGCAGCTTCACAGCACAGCTCCAGCAGGCAAAGTAACTTCATCTCATTCACATCATCCTTCACTAAAGGTGTGTCTGTTTACAAAACCCTCGGCGAACGCGACACTTAACCAAGTCGGCAGGTACAAAGCCCCCAAGCCGAGTGATCCGGGGCCCGGCAGTGAAAGATGAAAGCTCAAGACGGAGACTTGTGCTGCTGAAGCACGTGTCTGCGTGATGCTCTCATCGGCACTGCAGACGGACAGGTGGAGGAGCGGACGGACGGACGGACGGGGGGGTTAAGCCTCGGCCAAGGATGGGCTAACCTCACTCCAGTTTGATACACTTTGATATGTGCACTCCACCTGAGCCCAGACTGTGAGTGTGAGGGGCGATGAGCAGGGACTTGTCAGACGCTTTATGGGATGCACCGTTTGTTTATTAATCACTAGGTTCTGTGATGTGTCTCTCATCACCCCAACAGGTATAATTAAGCTTTAAAGGGCACGGGAGGCTTGATGTGTCTGCAGTTCATTTTTGTTTTATCTCCTTGTTCCTTTTGAAGTCGCTGTATGCGTGGGTTAAGGTGTGAGTGTGTGTGCGTGTGTGTGCGTGTACAGTACAGGCGAGTGCGTGTAAAAGTCTCTGTATGGTCAGAGAGCTTCTCAATGCAGAATAAGTCTGTGGTTCTCCCCGTGTTGCATGACCTTCAAATGTCTGCCTTACACGCCAGCTTGTTTGGCCTGACACGTCTTGTTTAGCGTCGGCGGATTCACTCGATTTGAGGAGTGACAGTTCAAAGGTTGTCAGTTTTGATGGCCCAGGTATTGTGCTTTCTTGTATGACATCTTGGGTTCCCAGCAGGCAGCTGCTGTGCGCGGACTGTTTTTCAGGCCTCAAAGTATGTGACAGATGTTGGGAGGGGAAATAAACACAAAAAAAGCGTCTCATGTTGACTGACTTGGCGCTATTGACCTGGTAAAAAAAAAAAAGGTCGAGCAAATTGGAATATAGATCAGAGAAATGTTTGCTCATCTCCACCCTGTCTGCATTAAATTGATTTGTCAAACGGGAGATGTTGAGTGGGACTTTGTGCAGGAATGTAAACAAAGCAGCGCTGCTCTTCACGAGCCTTGATCTTCTTTTTGAGCTCTCGTCTTGCACATCAGATCTTCACCGCGAGGCAAGAATCCAGCAGCTGATCAGTTCCCACAGGGTAAGTTGTATTTGGAGTATTTAGCTTGAAAAGACAAATTTAAAAAATGACTTTGGCTACCTGTAAGTGGGCCAAACAATCGTCCACGATGTTGTTCTTCTTGATTCTGTTGCATGTGATCTCTGTCAGGAGCAGGCAGAGGTGTGAAGGGATGAGAAGCTCGTGTTGACATTGGCAGACAGCGGAGTCGGAGCAGGCAAACAGCCAGTAGCTTGTCTGTTTTCCACGCTGGATCCTCTGCTTGTTGGGACCCCCTTCTCATGTGAGTGGATAGTTGCAGTCTAACGTTACCTGCGTTGCTCTTAAAGGTGTAATTTTGTAGAATTTATACACTAAAGTATCATAAATTAATTAGAAATGGACCAAACAGACTAGGAGAGAGAGAATGACTTCCGTCTTCTGCCTGCTCCACTTTTCAGAAAATGTGTGCTCAAACAGGCCGTTTGGAGATTTTCCCTTCATGACATCACAAAGGGCAGTAGCCCCTCCCCCAGGTGGGTGACACTCCCACAGCTAGGTGTTTGTTCTGCCCTCTGAGTCTGCCTTCTCACCGTAAACAATAGGACATGGAGCGAGAAAGCACCGAGTACACCCAAGCCCCTTCCAGAGAGGGGGCGTGGTCAGACACAGCTAATTTACATATTTAAAGGTACAGACACAGAAACAGCCTGTTCTGAGCAGGGCTGAAATAGAGGGGTTTATAGACATGATCAAATACAGGATCAGAGTGGATTTAGAACAAGAAACTTCACACACATGTTTTGTCTGTGAAGTTTGTTATGTTTTTTCTGTCAATGACTCCGACCTTCATTTTTCTAATATCCAACATTCCCATCTCCCGCCAGTTTAAAATCCGTCGCTCAAAGTACTCTGCACTCACCTGGATCCATCATGGGAAATGCTCTAAGCTGGTGTCAATCACACATCAAACATCAAATCAGTGACTTTCAGCTTCAAAGTTAAAAAAAAGTTTACAGATTGAGTGTCATCAGTATATTTGCTTGGTTCCTTTCAAACAGTGTTATTAAAAGAGGGATGGATAAATAATCATTCATCAGACGATCAGAGTAATGGATCTGATGAGACAGACAATGGAAACACAAACATCTGCGTCAGCGTCTCTGGCAGGTTGAGGAACATGTAAATAAGTGTTTCTACTTTATCTTTCATCGCACACTTAAATTACAACAAGACAGCGAGGTACCTGGCGTGTTTGGCAGAATCTCAGCTGCTTTGAAGTGTGTGTGAGTGATGGTGAATGACTGTTCAACTGAATGGTGAAGCAACATGCAGATGACTAATACTTGGAGTTTTATTTTTTTATATGATTCGATTTGATTTTGAAGATTAAATTGGGGCGGCAGTAGCTCGGTCCGTAGGGACTTGGGTTGGGAACCGGAGAGTCGCTGGTTCAAGTCAAAATAATAGAGACGTTGTTCTGGCAGCTGGAGAGGTGCCAGGGCACTTTCCGAGTACTGCAGAGGTGCCCTTGAGCAAGGCACTGAATCCCTAACCGCTCTGGTTACAAATCTTTAACTTTGGCAATTAGGAAGCAACACCTCCTCCATACTGAAGCCTCCGCTCTCCTCCAGAGACACACCTCCAACCCTGCTCCACTCACGTTCAAACAAAGGAGTTAACAATTATAACGCACCATAATTTATCACCATTGCATTGTTGTGTTAGCATGCTAATGTTAGCGCTCTTTAGTTAGCTCGTTAGCTTCACATTGCATGTAATTTAACACAGAATGAGCGTGATCTAAAAACTCTTACTAACATCCAAATAATCAGTGAGTATGTTCTTCTTCTTCTCTCTAGTTCTTGACTAAAACAGCTTTTATACACAAGGGGAGGAGCCGGCCGTCCCGTCCATGTAAACACGGCTCTAACAACAACACAGCCAGCGGGACTCGAGCTTCTCCCTCATTGTAGACAGTCATGACTCAGAGACACATTTACAGAAGATAGACTTGATTTATGATTTATTTATGTGGAACATGTCACACATTCTTCCTTTAAAAATGATATTAAATATGTGAAAGCCTAAATAGGATGTGGAAATATTTTTTAACCCTTTAAAGTTGCTTTAAGGTTTGTCTGTTTTTGGTTCATTTTCGTTTATTTACAGTTTTTTTTGTCTTACGATGAGTGCACTGACAGGCTAAATATGGTGTTTCCTCCTACCTTCCCGCCCTTTATCACATATTATGGACTCATCCGCTGCACTACATGCATGGTAAAAAGGAGGAGACAGCAGGGTCCTGTACAGACGCGGAAAGTCCCCAATTATGTGGTAATTCTAGAGAGTGGTTGTGATATTTATTCTTATTGCCCAAAGAACTTGGCATTTATGAGACTCACCACAAACACATTCCCCACGGCACAGGCAAACTTCAGGCTCTTTGCTCTCGTTCAATCAGATGAAATAGCGGCACGGAGCTGATTTATGGTGGAGTTTGAGAGGAAGTCTCGACAGCCCTGCTTATTTAATTCAGGTGCTCCTTTAAAATATGAAATAAGTTAATTATGTTTAGTAGCTCCTCTTTGAGACGATGATTAATATTATTTTCTCTCCACACGGCTCAGCTTTCAGTCCGAGGATTTTACTTCTTAAAGTGCTGATGTTAGAAATATCATTAAAGTGTTTGCCTTCGGAGACTTAAAGGTAAACTGTGTAGATTTAAACCTTTTTATTTCTTTATTTAGAGATAGGACAGAGTAAGAAATCAGTTGAAAGAGAGAGAGACAGATAGCATAGTCTGTCAGTATTAATAGACAAAGCCGGAGTGAGGTCAATCGTCTGTTCCTGCAGGGGGCGCTGGAGTCCCATCGATGGCGGTCTCCATGCTGGAAATGCTGTCTCAGTCTAACATTCAGTCAACCTAACGACAGGCTGAGAGCTGGAGCTGAGGCGGGTTTTAAACCTCCTGACAAACCGTTACACCGCGCCCACCTGTCAATCAGGTCAGCTACATGCCTTATTGTGAATAACTCTTATCCTTCATCAAATCAAAACTGATGAGTCATCAAAACATTCACCCCCCCCCCCCCCCCCCCCCCCCGTACAGTGTGTGTCCATCGAGACATGAGCTAATCACACCTATTTGTTTTTTTGAACCAGGCTGTAAACATGTTAATCTCTGCTGTAAAAACAGGCTTTTTAGAATGGGTGTGTATGTGACTTCCTGTGCTTCTGCAGCCAGCCTCTAGTGGACACTCCAGGAACTGCAGGATTTTATCATTCATTTTTCGTTTCAGTCTAACTTTCAGTCAACCTAACGACACGCTGAGAGCTGGAGCTGAGGCGGGTTTTAAGACTCCCGACAAACCCCCGACCTTCCAGTTGAGAGACAACCGACCACCGCTGAGCCACATCAACTGATCGTCAGGCGAACAGTTTGTTAAAATGGGCTTAAATAGGAAACGGCTACAGGCCTGCAACCAATCATCATGATGAAGTCAGCGTTGAATCAAGAAACTATCAAATAAACATCAGCTTCCTGTTTGAGAGCAAACACCAAGAAGCTTTAACAGATATCAATCTGTCAATCTCAGAGCTTTTACCCTGCATTGTGCTTTTTTACACCCAGCAAAGGTCAGTCCGCTTCACTTTGTGCTCAAAGGGAATCATTTGACTCCACCAGGAGGGCTTTGTGTGTAATCAGCATGGAGTCCAAATGTAAGGATGAAAAGGAAACGTGTCCGAGTTGCAATGCCTCTCAGACACAGCGGGGATGGCTGGATTTTCAGTGCTCATGCCTTCACAGGGAACAATTTATGGCCATTATGGCGGTCTATTTTTAGCTATAGTGATGGATTTTACTCAATTATTGTCCATTATGGAGAAAGATGGCCGCGCCACAGTCCTAGAAGTATATTGCTTCCCACTGCAGAGACATTACATTTCAATCATAGCTGCATGTTCAGTGTAACCAAAAGTAACCTAAACTGAAATCCTGTCCTTCTGCTACAGATAAATGATGAATGATTGACAATATCGGAACAACTCTTTTGGACATATCTTTGTTGGTGGTAATATAACAGCTATGGGCTCGAAAATCTTTCTCAAAAAATTAAAATGTTTTTAAACGTTAAAGGAAGAATGTGCATCATTTTACACATAAATAAATCATAAATCCAGTCTGTCCTGTGTAAATGTGTCTCTGAGTCATGACTGTCTACAATGAGGGAGAAGCTCGAGTCCCGCTGGCTGTGTTGTTGTCAGAGCCGTGTTTACATGGACGGGACGGCCGGCTCCTCCCCTTGTGTATAAAAGCTGTTTTAGTCAAGAACTAGAGAGAAGAAGAAGAACATACTCACTGATTATTTGGATGTTAGTAAGAGTTTTTAGATCACGCTCATTCTGTGTTAGTTTACATGAAGCTACGAGCTAACTAAAGAGCGCTAACATTAGCATGCTAACACAACAATGCAGGCCTAAATTGCAGCTCGAGCAAAGGACGATTTTGTCTGCCACTTGCGCTTAACTCTAAGTTCTCGTCTCGTTCAGAGCAGCAGGAAACCACATTCAGGGATAACCCCAACAACTGTGTGTGTTATGTTTGAAAAAACTTTGCCGAGGTTTAGTACGGACATCGAACATCGTAACGTTAATGTGTTTAAATATGGATCGGCAGAATCGATCTCCTCTCCTCTGCAACTTTAAAAAACTACCGATGCTGTATTTGTCTTTCAGCCAGCCCACACACTGTCTGCACAACATTGGCAATAATGTAAGAACTTTACACCAGCCGATGATCCTGACATTGCATTAAACCTAATAGGTAAACCATCCATAACCATTTCCCTGCTTTCAATATGTTTATGTCTGAATAATGGAGAGGAATTGGGAAATAGGGGGTTGCAATTATTCCTGGCACAGTGATGCTGCAGTGGCTGTCGTCTCGCCAGGGCCCGGGCTGGCAGTCAGCACAAACTCAAGGTAATTGAGAGGTTGAGAGAGAGAGAAGTCCCGGCGACTTGCACAGGGGGGGCCCGCGCGGGGGCCTCTGAATGCCACCGTAGCCCCCAGCGGGCATTAATCAAAATGCCCGATCAATAACTTCTCAAGTGCTAATAAGCACTGGCACATTTTGTGATATGTGAGCCCCTTCATCATTTCAACTACTCTGAGATTTATAGGAAATCCATTGTTAGGTCCAAAGTATGAGGTAATGTAGCACTTAGTAAATGAAGTAAAACCAAAAGCCTGAGGTGATTTGTATTTCATTTACAAAGGACATGTCTAATCATTAGGAGCTCCATCTCTTTGAAAAGCAACCAAACTGGCTCTAATGATGTCTCTGTTCCTTTATGCTTTACTTACTCAGCAGTGATGCACAAGATAGTGATGCCTTCACTGTCCCTCCGCCCCTGATTGGTCCGCTTCCAGATAGCCACGGGGGTGGGGTGGGGGGGGGGGACTCCTTCCCACCGTGGAATGATTAAAGTCGTGTTAGGGAAGCATTACGGGTCAAAGTCATTAAATAATCTGATTTCTGTCCCCCCCCCTCCACTGTCTCCTCTCAAAGTGATTGGTCTCCTGGTCATCTCAGCAGCTGACACATAATTGTTAATTAACCATTATGGGCTGCCCTCTCTCATCTATATCTCACGGCGGTTACTCATTTGACAACAATGCGATATATATCACAGCAGATGATGTATGAACACGGTAGCTGTTTTACGAGAATGAAATGACTCGGGGTCATTAAAGTGTCAAACGTTTAACCGTGTCGGATGCTTTGTTTACTGAATAAATGATTTTCATTCACTTTTAGTTATTACACGATATTTCTACAGGTGCCTATAAGATGAATCACTGCAGGTTAGATTTTCCTTTTCACTTCCAACCAACACAGCTTTTCCCCCTCCTTTTTCTCTTCTAACCTTCTTAAGTTATCGGCTCTCTGTGCACGTCGTCAAGGTGAGTTGTCTTTTTAAAAAATACCACAGATCAGGTAAGGAGGCGCAGGGGGGAAGAAAGTTAAATAAAAAGCTCTTTAAAATGGTATTCATGAAGAAAAAAGACAAACAATGTACCTGTTGAAAATAAAAGCGCGCACTCAAATCCGTTCTGATGACAGTTGAGAATGCAGCCTCTCTCTCTCTGCGGAGGACTTGAGCCCCATCTTTGCCGTTTTCTTTTAAAACGTGATTATTTACTTAAAACAACAAACCCAAATCCCCCAAGTCTGGCGTTGTGGTCGACAGGGCCTTTGATTGAGCTCTGAGCTTGAATTCTTAGCTAATAAATTGTTCCCCCGCCTTTGTCTAGGGCATTAACGGCAGTGGTCTGCGTTTTTCTTGCCCTAATCTCAAGAATGCAGCAGCCTCTTGAGAAGCTCAGGGGTTTCCTCCTCTCCCAGAGCCAGGGTCTTCACTTTGTTTTTCTTAGATTGACAGGCCTCAGCGTTCACCTGCTTCCACCGGCCCATCTGTTTTCACCGATTCTGACTTCACACATCAAAGTCGATCAAGGCGGCAAAGCATTTTAAAAGTCACACACTCCTGTGCTCGTGTGCGAGGGAAATAAAAGCAAACTTTTCATCGGGCACACAAAAAAGAGCGTGTTTGGATGGTGTGTGTTTGTGTGCAGGGTTTTCCATGTGAGGGGTGACCTGGGAGGGATCCCTGAGCTCACAGCACAGGTATGAGCAGCTTAGCTTTGTTCAGCGCCTGCTCTGACGACAGCTCGGTGAGTCACCTCCACACACACATTTAACCTCCTTTGGTCAGGTTCCAGCAATTCACTGACAACTCCCTGACGATAAAATAATCATTAGAGAGATTGAAACAACACTGCACGCCGATCTCGAGGAGTCAAAGTGTCTTTGCACTGCGACAGAAGGGGGACGGACCATCAGTGGATTGTTAAAGATCACTAATGGAAGTACAGTTTAGAATAAACATCAGGCATCTTATCAGAGAATAGCGATGTATTTTCTGTAAGCAGTATACATCAAGTTGAAGTTATATTTATTAGTCAAATGCACAACATAACAGTCATAGCTGGCAATGACATTTTTGTGTTCCAAGCTCTCCTTAACAATGCAAAAAGTAAAAATAAATAAATAATAATAAAAAATAAATAAAATAAATAAATAAAATAAAATAAAATAAAATAAAATAAAATAAAATAAAATAAAATAAAATAAAATAAAAATGAATAAAATAAATAAAATAAATAAAATAAATAAAATGAAATAAAATAAATAAATTAAATTAAATCCAAATAAAAGAAAAAAGAAAAAGAAAGGAAAAGAAAAGAAAAGAAAAGAAAAGAAAAGAAAAGAAAAGAAAAGAAAAGAAAAGAAAAATAAATAAAATAAAATAAAATAAAATAAAAATAAATAAATTGAGCATGAAGCTTCATATGTTAATTATTGTAAAGATCTGTTTTTGCCTTTATTAGACAGGACAGCTGAAGAGAGACAGGAAGTCCCGGGAGGAGAGAGTGGAGTAAAATGGTATATGGACTACAGCTTGTTTTTATTGAAAATAAAGTCACCTGAATCTGAACTGTGGGCCACATTTTGAACTTTGTTTTGTAATTGAAAATAAAATAAAAATGGATGTGAATGTGTTTTGAGTAAGGGTAACCGTCTGTGTTGTGTTGGGTTACTTTTAAAATGAAGCTGAGACACACCGGTCACATCTTTCCTCATTTTGGACACAATAACCAATCAGCTAATCTAAAAGTTTCCCCTCAGCCAATCAGAGGCAGCGTGGAGAGGAGGAGGCGGTTCCTTGACTGGTTGCCTGGTAACCGGACAAACAGTGTGTTGCTAACTAACCATGAGCATGCGGAAGGTTTGAATATTTAAATATTTGTTTACTCGTTATGTTTGTGACTTTAGGTGAAACATGTTATATATGTAATATTATTCGTATAAAAACCTTCACTTATTACACTTTTCTTTGTGTTTTAACTTTTAAGATAATATCGTTAGAAGACGGAGTGTTTGTTTGTTTATGTGTCTGATAGCATAGCATATTTAACAGCTAGTTAACACCTGCGTGACTTCCGGTTTCGGCCTGGACGGTGTGTTTCTAAACATTAATTGTGTTTCTTCACATTAATTTTGTTTCTTTAGATATTTCGGTGTATTTATTGCCATAGATTTAAATAGTTGAAAACAAATTATTTGCCGGGGTTGCCAGAAGGTTCCTGTTTTGGTTGCCTGGTAACCGGAGAACGAGATAATTAATCAGATAGAACACCTGCGTCACTTCCGTTTCAAATGAGAACCAACTCATTCTGTAATTTATTTGAAATTATCTATTTCTAATAATATATTAATATATTATAGTTTCTAATAAATATAATATATAATTAATATATTATATAATTAATAATAGTTTCTAATAAACTAACTTTTAGACTTTTTTAAACTATGCAAACCAGAAAAAAGTGATTTCTTAGACTGACTCCATTGTGACATTTTGTTGAGTTAGCATTCAACATTTGATGCCACCTTGTTGCTTTTTTTTGCCACTACTGGGTCTGGACAGTTCGTGTCTTTGTGTGTCTTTTTATAATTCGGTGTATTTTTTGCCTTAGTGGTAAAAAGATGAACATAAAATCTTCGTTTCCAACTTTTACCAGGTTTGAAATCAGGTTTTGCTGCTCACTATTTGAATGCATGATTAACATCTCAACACTTATTTTTCCAGGGCTTCACACTTAAAGGTAGCAACAACCTGGTTGTCAACTCGGCTGCCTTTCAAGACCACATCACACGCACCGTGCTGCGTCCACATTTCCCGCTCACTGACCCTTTGCTGAGAAGCAAAAGAAGAGAAGCAGCCAGAAATCCACAAGCGAGAGGAACAGCTGACCGCCGTCTACAGAGACCAGATCCTCAAGAAGAAGAGGAGAGAGAATATTTGCTGGATGCCGCTCTACCTCCTTTAACATTAGGTAAGTCAAACACTTTTAATGTATGTTGGACTCAGTACCACGCTGTCTCTGGTTTGGGTCCACATCGTCTGAAGGATGGAGCATTGCTACAGTTTTCTTTATGAGGCCGTACTTCATACGCTGCCTTCTCATTTATGTTGTCTCCTGAATCTGTCAGCAGCTGCTGACTTCGATCTCAAGGACTCATCATGTTTGTCACTCCATGAACTCGCTCTGTCTTTGGTCAAAGAGCTTTCCGTGTGTTCGCTCCGTCGTCATGGTGACCTGCAGAGTCACCTTAAACTAGAGCCTTTAGTCAGCTTGGAAGATTTGAAAAGCAGGATAAAGGAACATTTAAAGACTGTATGTTTCTCCGCTTAAAGCTTGACATGTCTGTGTATCGTCTGTCTTTGTTATCTTTGTGAAACTTTGAAGCTGCTGTCTTGGGTTGGACCTTCTTGTATCTCAACGAGAATATTTTCCTGGTAAAATAGAGGTTAAAGAAAAAGTATCTTGTGCATTTATTTTATTTCTTTTAGCGCAGAAGTTGGGTTTGGTGGCCCGCCCTGCAGGAAGACTGACGGAGGATGAATGGAGGCAGGTGAAGGCGAGGTCTGTTCAACAAGGGGAGTCAGCGCAGCCCTGTGCAATATGCAAGGAGGACTTTCAACTACGGCCTCAGGTATTTCCCCAACGCAGCAGCTACTTTTAAAAAGAAGAAGAAGAAGATATCCTTTATTAAAACTCTGTTATTGAGACATGCTGCACACACACAGGCTGAAATACACAAAAACAGGATTCTATGGAAAAGCACTAATGCAGAGATGTCAGAGTGAGGGGGGGGCTGTTCATGAAAGAGCAACAGAACAGTTGAAGGTCCGTTGCCTTGCTCAAGGGCATCTCTGCAGTGGTGCCAAGGATCAGAGTACTCACACTAGTCAAACGAACTGGACTTTAGGGGTGAAGCTTGCCTAATGTGAGTCCCTTAGTCTGCACTGGGATTTGAACCGGCATCCCTCCGGTACCCGACCCCAAATATATAAAATAAATACACTGTCCGAGAACTTTTTCTGTCTTTTTCTAACATGTTTCCAATGATTTGTCCGTCCCTAGGGAAACCTGTGTATCCACACGAGCACACACACAAAGCACGCCCACATCCCCTCTCCCCCCTCCCCCCTCCCCCCCTCCCCCTGCAGTTCCTGTATGTTCTAATCTGTGTAGACAACTGTACAAATTTACCCATACTGCCTTGGAACTCAACTGTGACGTGATGATGTAGCAATCAGTGTGTTACTGTGAGGGTCATTCAGTCTTTTACACCTTTCCAATCCCCCCTTTTGAGATGCCAATCTCCTCAAGAATGTGGGACTAGAATAGTCGGCCCTCACAAAGCACAGTTGCCATAGATGCACGTGTAAATATAAGTTTGACTCGGGGGGGGGGGGGGAGTTAATTAGAGCCTGCTAACAAGGGAAAGTGACAGGAGAGAATCTTTGTTGATTTGCCATTTTCCTGCGAGCCTTCATATTGTAATGATGCGTTTGTGTGCTGCTGTCGTGTTGCATTCAAGCAATAATATGACTATTCATAAAAAAAGCTTACAGCAGCAGATTCATTGAGTCAAAATAATTACTTCTCATTATTTTATTACCAACTACGAATCAGGCAGGGTTTGAAAAAAAAACACATGTTCTGTTTTTGTGTTTTTAACTTCTCTATTATGTGTTTTCGGCATTAAATGTAGTCGGTTGCCTTTTGACATTTCTCGATGCTCTGATTGAGCTCCTGGAAACTGTACCCTGCAGGGGGTCCTTTCACTGTTCAGCGAGTGTGTTGGTCAGCCCGAAAAACAATGGGAAATCAATATGACCCCCCCCCCCCGCCGCCCGCCCGCCTCCCCTGGAGATCAGAGTAAACTGCTTTGTGTGCCTCCTTTCAGACGATAAAAGAGTCCCCCCTCACAGGTAGAGGACTCTTTGGTCCTGGTCCCAGCCGGCCCACTGGGGGTCATGCTGACTCCCTCTATCCTCTGAGCAAATAACACTTAAGAGCAGATACACACATTCCTAAAAAAGGTGCATGAATACACACAGATTTAGCATGTCTGAAGGATCACATACACACACCACATGTGCACAGACTGTATGCAACAAACAGACGACCAATACACATTCTGCAGTGTCCTCTGCAGCGATGGTGACCCATGCAGTCGACCTGTAGAGCTGTGGATAGGTTTCCATGCTTGCTCTTGTTTCATCTCATACAATCTTTGTTTCACATATATATCTGTGTGTGTGTCTATGTAGGTGTTGCTGTCCTGTTCTCATATTTTCCACCGAGCTTGTCTGCACGCCTTCGAGAGGTTTTCCTGCAAGAAGTGCTGCCCCATGTGCAGGAAGGAGCCGTATGAGACCCGGGTGATCCGCGATGCAGCTCGCCTCTTCAGACACCGCTGTGCCACCAGGTGCGTGCTCTGAAAAAGAGAAATGCATGACATAGATCGTGTTTCAATAAACACAGATGCAGGCATTCCCATCCTCAGAAACCCAGAGCAAAACTTCATCACACAATAAATAACGTACCATCAGGACTGTGAAAGGGGCACGCATCCCGTAACTCTATAAGTGTCACTATTTAGAGCAGGGATTCTCAAACTTTTTTGGCTTGTGTACCCCCTTTCAGTGTTTACCCCCAAGAACATTTTTCATCTTCCACCTCATATTCGGCAACTGATTCGTTACCTCGTTTCAACAACCTGTTCATTTTTATCTTCCTGGCTGCGCTCTTTTTAGCATGTGAACTTACCTGCTTGCTCGCTGAACAATTCACGTCAACAGACGGAGGCCCTCTGGTCGAAGCGGCTCTGCACATAAAACTAGATTATAAATGAATATCCTCAAGTTGGAAATAGTGCCCTATTTGATGTCTCATAGAGAACAAATGCTGTTAATTAAGTCTTAAATCAGTGTATGGATTTTCCTTTAAATAATTAATTGGCTTGTTGGGATGCAACTTTTCTTACATTTGTCACGTACCCCTTGCAGTACTCCCACGTACCTCTAGGGGTACACGTACCCCCATTTGAGAAACACTGATTTAGAGACAGTAAATAGAACACTGTCATTGTAAAGAACAAACAACCAGTTAATAATGTATTAATCACAACAGTGGGCACTCAGACATCCAACATCTTACTCGTTTGTTTGTTTGTCCACCTTGTGTACCGTGCATGAACTGTAGCAGGTCGAAGTGTACCGAGCTTGAGCACGGATCAGAGCGCTCACACTAGTCAAACGATCTGGCCTTTAGGGGTGAAGCGTGCTTGGGCGCGGTACGGATTGCCTAGTGAGAGAGCGCCCTGAATGTTTTTGGATCTTGTCTCGGCCTTGCAGCGCTCTGGTCTCAGGGGTCTCTGTCTGCATGTGGCTGCTTTTCTATGTTGACCGGCTCTATTGTGTGTGTGCGTAGAATTCAAGCGTGCTGGCGAGGCTATGTGGCTCGAAAAAGGTACCGAAAGTTGAGCAAGTCGGTCTGTCCAAAAGATGAACGACTGAGACGCAAATTCTTTGAAGCAAAGGTGAGTGTGGATTTTTAACTTTGTTTAGATCGTACTGAACACACAGAGGAGCTTATCGCTCAGTGACAAACTTCTCATCTTGAGCCCTGGGTTACAGGGACTCTCTGACCCCACTGCCAGCCGACACAAACACACACACACACACACACACGCAGACAACAACCACAAAAACACACACCTTCACCTGCTCGCACCCTCTCCTGCTCCTTTTGATGCTTTGTGAATCACAGACTGTTTGTCCAATAATGTGGAGAGTGTTTTGTGTTTGAGTCAAACAGTCTGGATCTTCCAGGGTCAACGCGAAAGCTTTATTTGGGACTGGTTTTCCTTCATCTGTCTCGATGTTTGATGTGTGTGTGTGTGTGTGTGTGTGTGTTCTGTGTTCCTGGGTCGGACGGGTGAGGGTGAAGGACCGGGTTGTCATTTTAGTCTTTGTTCTCGATTGCTATTTCAAAGCTATAAATCATGCAGCGACTGGACTTGACGGGGGGATTATTTCCAAGTGGCCTCGAGTCGTTCCACTCTGAGGCTGTGATGCCTTCATGGTCGCTCTCAGGAAAAGGAAACATTGCCACCTAGTGAACCTCCCCCAACCAAAGTCCCAGATGACCAAAGACTAAGACCGGTCACCCTTTCCCTTTTCCCTTCACCACACATCCACCTTTTTTTATGCAGCTCTTGACACAATAGATGGACCCTGCTTTGAAATGCTCACAGCTCCGATACATAACGCTGTGTGTTAAGTTTCTTTAAGAACCTCTTCAGTCCCTATGAGGATTGTTGTAATCATGCAGAGTGCCCCCCCGCGCTTCACAGGCTGATTAAGAAGAAGTGACAAATGTGTGAGGGCCACACTTTTAATGTCTTTAAGGGTCCGGGCTTCCTACCCATCCCCCCCCCCCATCCACTGTCCATCATCTGCCCTGAAAATGCAAACGTTTACATGTCCCATAAACTGAAGACGCAGAATTTACAGAGCCAATTAACCGGTGTTCCAACACATTAAGGTCCGCATGTCCCCCCGGTCCACACGCTGCGGGACGGAGTCATCGACGCTGTCAGTCACTTTACATTCACACCGTGTGATTCAGTGGTTTGTGGGTGGTCATCAGGTTGTCTCATGTCTTTTGTCACGCCGGGGATGATCTTCAAGAGCTTTGAGCTGAGCAACACAGCGCTGACAAGTCTGACTGACTTGATTTTCAAGGGGAAGACTTATTTGCTTAGCTGACTGTAATGCAAACAGGCGTGTTAGTGCCGGGCTGGAACCTGTGTGAGACGAGGAAATCTATTCTTAGTTTTTTTCCTTGTTGGAGCAGGAGGGCCATAAAGCATCTTTGTACCGCAGAGACACAGGTGTTCACTTCCACGTATCGGCCCCATTTTAGAAAATCCTATCAGCTTCTCCTGCTGCCCCAGCTTTCAATTTTTTACTCACTCTGGAGGTCCGACCCTGAGTCAACACATTAAGAGTGACACCACCGACACATAGATGGATTGCTATGAGATAACGCCTCCTCCTCCCCCCCTTCCTCTTCACCCTCCGTGTCTTCTCCCCTTCGACGTCTCCTGTGGAGCAAAGGCAAAGTTCAGAGGAGGCTGATCTGTTTGCCTTGACTGTCAGAAAGTCAGCCAGGCTCATAAAAGCCTCCATCCCGACGGTCAACAGTTGTTTAATTAGTGATAAAAGCCCCGCTGTAAAGCAATTCTGATGCTCCTGTCACAGGCCGAGCGAGGGGGGGCTTTGTGTTTGTGTGGGTGTGGGAGTAGGTGAGTCATAGATGGAGAAAAGGTGTACATGTGTGCAAGCAGGTGTTACATCATGTAAAGAAATCACTTTTCACAGATGTAGTTAAATCACCTGCACCTCCATTTCTAATTGAATAATCGATGCAAAGATGACTAAACATTCCCATGTTTCAGATTTGTAATTGTCTCTTTTCTCTGTTTGATATGGACTGCTGTGGCTCAGTGGTAGAGAGTCGATCGGGGGTTCGATCCCCAGCTTCCAACGTGTCCTTGGGAAAGACACTTAACCCCCGAGTTGCTCCCGCTGCTTTGTCTGTGGTGTTTGAATCTTTATGAATGGGATTAGTCTGATCTCGGGCTGCACAGTGGTTAGCCTCACAGCGAGGAGGTTCCTGGTTAGAATCCCCGTCTGACAGGAGCCTCTCTGTGTGGAGTCTGCATGTTCTCCCAGTGCATGTGTGGGTTCTCTCCTGGTACTCCGTCTTCCTCCCACAGTCCAAACACATGCTCGTTAGGTTAACTGCTGACTCTCTGAATGTGAGTGTGGCTGGTTGTCTGTCTCTAAATGTCAGCCCTGTGATTGGCTGGTGAACAGTCCAGGGTGTAACCCCGCCTCTCGCCCAATGACACCTGGGATCGACACCAGCACCCGCCACCCAGAATGGGAAATGTGTTATAGATAATAGCTGGATCAGGGTTTGAAATGAACCTTTTTCGCCTACCTGCCACTGTGACTGCTGGATTCAAAAATATACCGGTCAGCGTGATGTAATGATGACGGATAATATCAAATCAAGGCTCACAGTATACTAATAGAAAATACTGACATGTTCTTTGTCTCTCAAAGGCTAACTCATTTAGCTGAAAATGAACCGCAACTGAGAGGCAAGATAATCAATTTGTTGTGTTAAAGTATAACTCACAGTATAAACTCATCATCAGTCATCGGTGACGCGCTTTGAGTGTGAGCTAGAGCAGGCAAGAGGTAGAGAGCGAGCAGGGAGACAGGGAGGTGTCTGATTGGTTCATCAGATTGGTACCTCGTGGCAGACATTGGTTGAAGTTTTTACAGACTTACAAACTGATACAGATGATGGATTTTCTTTGTTCCTTTTTCAGAGAACATGAGTTATTAATTTCTGTCAGGACCTGAAGACAATTTCAACCAGAATCTTAAAAAGTGTATCTGGAGGGAAATGACCAACCCTGACTTTAAGTCTGGTGTGTGGTGAACAGGAAGCTGCTGTAACCAGTGTCAGGCCCGTTAATCATTTCCTGCATCATAAAGTGAATGAAAACATATTGATAGTTACACGATCTGCTCCTCTGTTGCTTCAGAGTGATGATGTCAGGATGTTGCTGCTCCTCTCTGTTAAACGAGACAGTAAAAGGAAAATGTTGGAGCTATGCAGACAAGTGATGTGAAGGTGCTGACTTCAGCCTGAGGATACTGTGAAGGGTGTTTTCCACAATTATTTAATCGCCTTTAATCAATAAAAGAATCAAAATCAGCTGATGGATGGATCAGCTGCTGACACACATTAATGTAGTTTAATGATATCAGTCATTAAACTGAAGAAAGTACTCGTTTGCTCTCCAGAGGTTTCACCCGTCTGTTGCTTCAACCGTAGATGCAGTTTGCTCCGTTGTCATGGAGACGGTTCAGTTGTTCACCATTCGATTTTAATGACGACGTTGTTACACGGGGACATTTCTGTCAATTGGTCAACTGCACGGCGCTGTCGAGAAAAAAAAACCTGCTTCTATAAATAGCTTTTTTTTTTTTTCTAATGAAAATGTCTCGCAGACACAAAACGTCCACAATGCAGACATTAATCGTTGCCTAGCAACAGCTGCTGTAAATGGGAGAAGACATATTTCTGGGAGGACAGATACTCGTGACGTCTTTTGAAACCTGTCAATTTCAGAACGGGGAGGGCGACCGAGCGCTGCAACAAGTGGAGACGCCGCATTTTTGAAATGGATGATAAACGAGGCGGTAGAAGTCCAAGTTCAATCGGACGAAAACTAATAATAAAATTTTTTAAGGGCTGAGATAAATGGCTTTGTTAGGTTTTAATCATTCACTTTGTGTTTGTGTTTTTAAACGTCTCCGTCCTCACGGCACGTTTGGCGTTATAGACTGAACCTTTATTGTTTTAAAAGAACCACACTGTAGTCCATCGATCATCTCTCTCCTGAGACGCTCAACGTGTCAGAGATGTGTGCATTTCCATGTCTCCCAGCACCGTCACACTCTTTTTACTGGTTTCCATCAATCCTCTTTGGTAGTGGGAGACGTGACTGTATTGATCTGGCTGTTTAACAACTGCACCCTGTCACACACACACACACACACACACACACACACACACACACACGCACACACACGCACACACACGCGCACACACGTGCACACACACACACACACACACACACACACACACACACACACACACACACACACACACACACACACACACACACACACACACACACACACACACACACACACACACACACACACACACACAAGCCCTCGTCAAAAACACGACTCTATTGTGTATCTGAAAGACACATGGCGTCCTTTGTGCCACTAAAATGGTTTTTCCTCATTAGTTGCAGGAGTTGAATGACAGCTTTGTCCGATACTGTCACACCGACACGGAGGCTTTTCTGAGTGATATCAACCGCTCGTTGTCGTCAAGCAGGCGAGTGTTTCAGCAGCTGGAGAGGAGGAACGTCTCAGAACCCGGGGAGAACGACTGGGACCGGATACAGAGCCAGGTCAGCAGCGAGACGCACGTCAAGGCCCCCGTTAAAAAAAATCTGTAATAATCCCAGTGTGATTCTTCTTTCTGTAAGCCTTGCCTTTTCCCTCGACATGTCGATGCCTGCACGGGGAAAACAGCATCACAGCTGCTGTGCAGAGGGCAAACATCTCTGCAGAGGTGATCAGTCACGTTCACCAGGTGAATGGAAACGAGGAACAATATTAATCCTGTGTTTACAAAAAAACACGGGACGGTCTAATAATGCACGGCAGGCTTTCCACTGAGAACACATTAAGATTTGATGTTCCATGAGGCGCCATTGTTTGCTTTCTTTGCAACAAGCATCGTTTCCATAAAGGGGGGGCGGGGTGTGTGCAAAGGAGATGTTTTTTTCTTCTTTATCTTGTGCATAAAGGTTGAGCACAAGGCAGGAGTGGATCGAGTATTAAACAGTAAATGTCCTTTCAGCACATACCTGGGTGCAGACTCTAGAGCGACATGCAGCTTGTTGTGAAACTCTGAACATTAAAGATGTCGGCCTCCAAACACAGGAAGCTGTATCTGTGCGTGTGATGATTTGTGTTCAGATGGATGATCTGCACAGACACATGGAAATAACCCCCTAACCACAGCTCCACTTACCTCTGATTATGCAGACAGACCTCTATAAAGTAAATAAAGTGCAGTATTTTAAGGTAAGCTTTATAACTTATGTCTGTTTCAATCAACAGGTCGTCCAGAGAGAAGTCAGGGACTGCCCGATCTGCCTGACGCCACTGGGCAACCCGAGCCTCCCAGCCGAAAGGAGTACCTCCAACCCTGGCCGACACAGACCCACCATGCTCTTGTCCTGTTCCCACGTCTTCCACCAACCCTGTCTGGAGGCTTTCGAGGCTTTTACTGTCGACAGCAGACCCTCCTGCCCCCTGTGCAGATCCGCCTACCACAAAAAACTCATCTGAACAGGTACAGCGACGTGGCGCTTTAAAACCCTTACATGCAGATATAGTATTTGTAACTTCAGTCAACCTAACGACAGGCTGAGAGCTGGAGCTGAGGCGGGTTTTAAACCTCCTGACAAACCGTGACACCGCGCCCACCTGTCAATCAGGTCAGCTACACGCCTTATTGTGAATAACTCTTATCCTTCATCAAATCAAAACTGATGAGTCATCAAAACATTCACCCCCCGTACAGTGTGTGTCCATCGAGACATGAGCTAATCACACCTATTAGTTTTTTTGAACCAGGCTGTAAACATGTTAATCTCTGCTGTAAAAACAGACTTTTTAGAATGGGTGTGTATGTGACTTCCTGTGCTTCTGCAGCCAGCCTCTAGTGGACACTCCAGGAACTGCAGGATTTTACACTTCAGCATCAGCTTCATTTTTAATACTGGAGGTTGTGGATGTAATTTTACAGAAAGATGGGTGACCTCGCTCAGGCGTGAACCGAATGAAAGGATGTACCCGAAGCGTTTCTCTACTTTTATTTGCGAACACACAAAACATCAGAAATAATGAAACGTACATTTAGCAAACTGAGAAATCGTAAAAAATAAAATACATTCACAAAACATGTACCAAAAAATGACATGCAGAGACCGACAGACAGACAAAAAAGCTGCTTCACTTACAGCACAGGCCAACTCTCAACGTCCCCCCAACACAGAGACGGACTGAGGAGACAACCACACGGGCCGCTGGGGACCTGCTGCGGGGAGTGTGGTTGTGAAGTTTTATCAGCGGTGTGATTTTCCTGCTAAGTACGAAGGAGCTGGTAGAAAAATCCACCAAAGCTGTTTGGGGTTAATTAAGCTCATTAAGATAAAAGTCTAAAAATGATACTTTCAACAGTTTAGCCAATTTAAAAAGTTCCTCTTTTGGTCGTCCATATCACTTTGAGGCTATCTTTAGATTTCACAGTCTTAAATGTCACTAAAATAGCTGCAGAAACAGGAAACGAACAAAAACAAATGGAATTGAACATGACAGAGAAGAAAATCCAGTTAATGTGAAAAAAAAAATCTCCTTTGAAATGACATCTTTCAAAAATAGAAGCACGGTCGTCCTGTGTTTTAGGGATGGTTACCGGTTTGATTACGAGACAGTCCCTGCTCTGATTTGTTTACCGTAAAAATTCAATTAACAGCACAGGCTTTTTTTTTTTACTTCAGTCTATGAAATAACGTTACCTTTGTTTGGGACGTCAATATGAGACGTGTTTTTAATTATTTCCAAACACAACCAGTGCTTTTATGTATATATTTTTAAAGGTTTATTTTTGGGTCTTTTATGCATTTATTTTAGAGACAGTGGGGAATTACATTTTTACGGTATCTGAGAAAACGTCTTCAAAAAAAAGACGTGTGATTGAGAGCAGCACGTTGTTTACAAAGTCCAGTCAACGGCAGAACGCTTTGTAGTAAAACTGTCCCTGTCCTAAGAAATTCAAAATGCAAATAAAAATGTCATCAGTTTCCTTACTTCCTTTTTCGTTCCCGTCACTTTAGCCCCCATTAAAACACACGACACCAATTACACCATACAATTAACAGCATTAGCATTAGCTAACTCAGGCAAATGAACGCGTCTCATAACGGATCCTCTCACCAGGTAAGAGATACTGTGACAACATTCATTGTGTATGTTTGACCAGCTGGCTTTAGACGAGAACTTGTAGTGTACGGGAGATCACAGTGGAACTGTCCACAGACACACACACAGAGAGAGACACAGAGAGAGAGAGAGAGAGAGAGAGAGAGAGAGAGAGAGAGAGAGAGAGAGAGAGAGAGACACACACACGCACGCGCGCGCACGCACGCACGCACGCACGCACGCACGCACGCACGCACGCACGCACGCACGCACGCACGCACGCACGCACGCACGCACGCACGCACGCACGCACACACACACACACACACACACACACACACACACACACACACACACACACACACACACACACACACACACACACACACACACACACACACACACACACACACACACACACACACACGACCCTAACATGGAGCCTGCGAGACGCTTGTCGTATAAGGCATTAAGGTGGTTCTAGAGACAAAGAAGGATGCAGCAACACGACAACACGCACACGGGGCCTGAGTCACTGAGTCTTAACAAAGTTTGTCAATCATTCATTCTGCATGTGAAGACTTCCAGGTTTGCATTCCACTTCGAAAAATATGTACAACAAAATTCAGATAGCTTAGTGAGTCAGACCCTCAGAGGGCTCCAGGAGGGTCCCCATAATTTACACCCAAATAATGCAAAAGAGGTATGAAACACATTATTTACATGTAGATACAACATTTACAAGAAGACACACATTTGACCAGTTCTTCAGTGCCCTGGGAATTTAAAATAGATGGGGTTTTTTTTTGGGGGGGGGGGGGGGAGGTAAGCAAAAATGTGATGACATTTCCTCACCATGTGCATAATTAAAGTTTAGGAGCACAGGGTCAGCTCCAGCTGCAGCCCAGCTTCTAAAAGTGGACATGAGGTGGACCTGACTTCCTCGTGGTTTCCCCATTTGGAGAGTAGCTCTACTCTAATCTCGAGCACCTAAAAAAAGTTCTTATCGTACTCCGTACAATCGAATGACATCATCGATTAAGTTAAAGCGCACTTGAGTAAAGCCAAATCAAAAGAAAGACGACAGCACGAGTGTTTAAAGTGTGAGGCCGGTCGGGAACAACGGCGTTAATGCATATCGAGTGAGTTGTATTGCAGACGTGAATAAATGACTTTCATGCTTCATGAAGCATTTTTTGTTTCCACATTTTTTAAGCTTCAACAAATCATCTTTCCTGTCTCAGTTCACAATCAGAACTGTAGCTGGACGTTTAAAAACAAGTCTTAACGGAATAGTCTGTGCTGCGTGGAGAGGAGAGCAGGACGTGGAAGAGAATCATTTCACCAGCTTCTGTCTCGTTCTGTGGAGACGGGAAAGAAACAGGAAGTAAAGCTGAGGGGGTGGGAGAGCGCACCCTGAAGCAAGAGATGGGTGGTTTAATGTCACAGTCATGTTTGAGGTCAACACCAAGGTCACTGCAGCGATGCCAGGCTTCATCCCTGGCTCTGTCCCAGCCTCCATCCCAGACGCAGAGGATGGAATGTCACGAAGCTAAATTGCTCTCGGCCCTCCATTTGCAGCATCCGTCAGACGCTGCCTGGGTTTATTAAGTTCCTTCCAATCCCTTTCACCTTTCAGCAGTCAGGCGGTACTGTCGAAATCTCCCTTTGGCTGTGCTAAGGTGTGTGGAGACGTGCATGTGTGTGTGTGCTGATCTATCGTCCCTTTCACAGAGTTTTCTGATGCCCATTGGCCGAGAGCTTCCCGGATTCAGGGTCTGTGGGGCTGTTTGACAGTTGCAATTTATCCAGACCTGGGCAGGAGGAGATAAGGGAGAGAAATCTCATTACACAGCCTCAGACTTTCACTTAGACAGAGGTATTGATGTGCTTTTTTTTTCTTTTTCTAACCCTATCCTATGCTGTGTATCAAACACCCGGGGCCTGTCACCACAAGCCTGTGAGACTAGCCCCATCCTCTGTCACATGTCAGTCCTGCAGCACATTGCATCTCGCTAATATTTCTTCCATTTTCTCGCTTGAGGTCGTGCTGTCAGAGGAATGAACGCGATCGCCCTTCCCGACCCCGGAGAAGGTCGATGATGTCAGTGTTTGAACTCACCTTTTGTTGTTATGAAATTAGGAAGAGTTGTCATTAAATAGATTTCTTTACCTTTTATAAAACATCTGGCAGAGAATGAGCCGGATTGAAATATGGATCTAATCAACAGTCAGAACAAGTGGAAAAAAACAAAACAGATCAATTTACCAAGCGCCTTTAGAAGCTCCTCCCTTATCGCTGAGGTGAACGTCCTCACAAGGCAGAGTGTTGTCACAACGGCGAACAGCAGGTTGTATGAAAGGACGATGTAAAAGTTTCCCAGCCAATTAAATCTCCCAAAGTCTCCCAAGAGATCAAACCTGGTGATACCTGAGAGAGAGAGAGAGTAACAATAAGCAGATTGACTCTTTTTGGATTCTGACAACAACAGAAAACTCTTTATAGCTGTTTTCACATCTGCACTCCTGAAAATATTGAGATCACTTCAGGAGGACTGCTCCAGAGATTCTCCTGATCCGGCTGTTCACACATGCACCTCACAGCTGGAGATTATCTCTGTCAGACAGAAGGGGGGCGGGAGGGGGGTCTCAGAGTCAACAAAGTCCTCTACACGATGCTATAATGAGAATATTTGTCTTTCTATCAATGCTACGTGTAGTTGAACAGAATCACAATGTGAACTAAAGAGTGGAGAAGAACATACTGGAGAACAGGAAACAGAATGCAGCAGGTGAAGATTGTTCCCTGGATGACTTAAAAGGATGGCTCGCTAAGTATAGCAGCAGCAGAGGTGTGCAGGTGGACTTCACGTCTCCCTCAGGATCTTAAGACAGAGAAAAAGGAAGTTTTCTTTGCAGAATCCTCGCCGCTCTACGTAGCAACACCGCTTTCAAACCAGCCTTCTCAGCTGATTGAATGCTGCAGGGGAAGCCATCAGCGCCTCGTTCTCCTGTTAACGCTTCAGGCTTCAACCGCAAGGATCGACTGTGACCTCCAATTATGAAGTTATACAGAGATGTAATTCAGCTTCCACTAACCTGATGTGTACAATTGCGGTTAATACCGCTAATGGTGTTAAAATCATTTTGCCTGCAAAGGGAGCATGATGTTAAATCTATGCAACCACAACTTTGTATATGCAGAAATGATCTGGAGACGTGGCACTTCACTTTCTACTTCTCCGGTAACATCTTCACAACCTCTGTCGTCAATTAGATCGTCCAATCGATTCAGTGTCTGCAGAGATGTATTTACAGCCGCAGTAAGCAGTTTGCGAGCATCGAGGACCCTTTAACAAAATTGCCTGTGAAGAGCCAGGGAGAGATATGATGGAGACCCCAGTCGATACAGCTGGCCACTGTGGTCTGACTACATCCATTTCTAATGCCCGGGGTTTTGATCTCGGTTTGGTAATCGGACAAAATCTAATTGGGGGGGTAAAAAGATGCTTGACATTTGGAATAGCAGGCTAACAGTAGAAGGGCTGGATACACAAGCTCCAAGAAGCACATGTCATAAGGCTCAGTGAGATTATTTTCTCTGTATGTGAGGAACACCAGCTCCAAGTCACAATACCAAAGGCAATTATTCACGACTTAGCATGGGTCGATAAACAATATAGAGTTCCAAAAACATCCCTATGTAAGTTTTAGTATGTCAACTTGTTACATGCACAGTTATCACTGAGTCCATTATTCACTGTCTTAACGTTTAGCTTTGGGCCTCTGCCTGAGAGAAGGTAGTCTCTGTGTTCTCTATGAAGCTCCAGGTAAAGCAGAGAGGAGCTGCAGGTGATAATTCTCTGAGGGCTAATCACTTAAAGGTCCAGTCAGTGAGATGTGTAGAGAGTGAAATGATAAAGGTATCTTACTATCTGATCAGACATTAAGGAAACATGCTATGTTGAAGTGCTGGCTTCTCTGACAACAATGCAGCAGCCAGTATGTCCTCCTTCTAACTTTAGATTCTGGTCCTGAATGCTCTGGATTTGTTTGGACCAGAGAAGGTAGGCGGTTTTAAGACAGCCACATTTACGTGTTGCTCCTTTAAAGTGACCTCTTTCACACCCTAGCGTTGTTTTTCTTGTCATTGGAATGATTAAAATATAGAAACTTGGAAGAGCTGATTTAAAACTATAACACCAAATGTATATTCTAGACTTCAGACCTGCACTAGAGGAGCCAGAGAAAAAAAAGTTTTTCATTCCTACAATTCACAATGTGATGAGGTTAACAACTCAACTTTGGAAACACACTTAAACACAGATTTTCTACGTTTCAAACGTCTGTGTAAAAAGTGATGATTTCACAGCTTCAGACAGACTTCAGCATGTGTCTCTGTCTCCCTGTCCTCTTGCACAATTCATGTTTCCCACACTGACACACACAAAACACAGCAGAACACAAATACCTTTTCTTGTCTCTTAACATCTCACTTCGTCACACTCAACTCTGTATGTCTTTCTTCTTTCTCTGGAAGGCCTTTTTTCTTCTCTTCAACTCTGTCTCATGCATTTATTCCTTTTTATCTATTCAGCGTCACAAAGCAGAACCTGTTGATATTTTGTAAAGCCCCCAATGAGTCACTGTATGCTCACTGCGTCCTATTTTCCCACTCTGTTGGTCTCGCACGCACACGCACGCGCACGCACACGCACACACACACACACACACACACACACACACACACACACACACACACACACACACACACACACACACACACACAGAGCTATTTGAACAGCTGTGCTCTGCACTCTGCATGTTTATTAGTGCCATTGTGATGCTGCTTCTCCTGTCATTTTTACCCCTTCACCCTCTCTCTGTGTCACTATGGGAAACTATTCAACCAGCTAGCGCTAATGATCTCCTGTTGGTGGCAGCACTGACAAAATGTTGTGGAGGGGGAGCATATCTTCTGTCCAGTTGTTGGTGGAGAGGTTGTTATGAAATCCTTCTTGCCGGGGTCAGATAAGATAGATACCGCTCTTTTGTCCTATGGGTAAATATAGGGCTACAGCAAATTAGCTTAGCATAGCACAAGCCTTAAAACCGGGGATGAGGATAGCCTGGCTCCACCCAGAAGCGCCTACAAGCCATTCAAGAGATAATTAACACTAACCTGAAAATCCAGAATATAAGTCACACTGGTATAAGACAGTCTGTTTTAGGGGGTCTCAGGGTCACACTGGTTTTAGGGGGTCTCAGGTTGGTGGTCAGGCTAAGATGTTTTCCTTGTTCCCTGTCTTTATGCTAAGCTAAAAGCTCTCACATTAGCTTCATACTTAGCTTATTGACACTTATTTGGCTTTGATCTCCCAACGAGAAGGAGAAAAAGCCTATTTAACAAAACTTCAGGATTGCTGTAAACATTTAATGAGTGCACACAGGCTGGGTGTGAATTGGTACATACGCACACACACTCATTTCTAACAAGCACGCGTTAACACCTGTACTCACCCAGAGTTCTGGACATCACCGGCAGGGCTGAACTCAGGACCAAGATGGACACACAGCAACCAATGATCTACAAATAAGAACATCAAACTTCAGCTTCTGTATCTTTATAATGTACAGGTTTATTTAAAGGGAGAAAACTGGCGTGGAGGAGAAAGCTAAAATGTGGCCACACATATGCACCGAGCACTCGATGTTAAATTGGCCCGACATATTGTACAATTAGTCGCTCTGAAGTTGCTCATTACCAGGTTTTCTCTGTTGTCCTTTCAAGCCCTTTCACTGGAGCGTCATGGCTAGTTAACAAGCCTCACCACTCCCAAACTCATTACCAAGTGAATGGGTGCTACTATGGGCCAAAGAGAGCACACATCCTCCACTCCCCCCTCCCCAAAAAAACCCCACTCTCCCTCTGATGTACAAGACAGGGGGGCTTGCACTTTGCCGGTGTTTGCGCAACACACAAACAAATATTGGACAGATCAACTAAAGCCATTGAGGGTCCCCGAGGAAAACATTAGTGAGCAGCAGGAGCTCTGACTACAGAGGAAGGCGGGGGGGCAGAAGAGGAATTAAGGAGGAAATAGAGGAAACGCAGGGGGTCCCCGAGCACCTCAGCATCTCAGGAAGAGTCTCAGCACCCTTGCCCCCACTTCACCCGACACTCTCCCTCCTTCCCGGCCTTACCGTTGTCATGGTCGTGTCATCCTTCCTGGGCGTGAGGATCTCAAAGACTCGCAGGCTGTAGAAGCCGACGACAGAGGACACCATCAAGTAGCTGTTCAGAAAATCAATCAAGGACCAACAACACTTCTGTGCACAGCAGCTTCACTGAGTCTGCACCTTTTCAGCTACCATAAAAGGTGACGAAACAGCACATCTTGTGTTCCGGAAGGTGTCCAGCTTAACTATGTCCTGGGTAAACAAAGCTGCCCTGACAATGTTGCTCTTGGCCATGGAGCATGCTACTTCGGCCACAGACAAAGGAAGGAGGAGGGGGGGGGGGGGGGGGGAGGAGGGTCACTGAAAGGATACAACATGAGGATGATCTCTAGCGCCGCCTGAGCCACGCCAAATGTGGAAAGAGAGGTGTTCCCAATGCCTCGATCCTGGAAGACAGACAGAAAAACGAGGTGATTCAATGTCATCACACACCAACCTTATATAAACACATCACAAATAAAGAAGGGAAGATGGGAAACGACAGCACTGCAGTCGGCTGCACACACATGCAATTACAGAAATCCTGCAAAGTAAGCGCACCGTGCACGAAGAATTTCCCCCACTTGAGAGACAGAATCAAATTGGCTGAGCAATGAATGGAACAAGATGAAAGAGGCTCTTTTCAAATCACTGTCGATCATACAATATGTGAACAGGTGTTCAAACAAAAACGGCACATTGCTTACGGTAAGGAGAGTGCACGGGCTGAAAGCACGCCAAAAACATAAAAACAACAAAACAAATACTTCAGCAAACACACAAGGCGAATAACCCTCCCCACACCCCCTCCACCCCCTAAACCTCAGAGACCTTTGGAAACTAGAGCAGGAAAAACACATACATCTCCATACGCTGCACATACCAAGCATCTGTGTCGTCAAGTGATTCATATTTGCTTTGTCGGCCTTGGCACTAGTGTTGATCCTCTCAGGGATCAGGGTGTTGTACGGGGCACATTCAGAACTTAAGACCTCACAGAGTTCACTTCTAGAGGTTTAAGTTTATTGTAAAATGCAAACAAGTGAATGCTGCACATTCAGCATTTATAGAGAGGTATTCATAAGGATTAAGTTTATATGATGACGAGTGCACAGTCTTTTAAAAATCAATCCTCTCCGAGATCACTTGTGCATAACTCCATGTATTTGAACAGCACTGCAGTTCAAACACAGCACATCGAGGTACCGTGCCTGATTACAGTTTATTACTTTACCTGCAGAAACAATCCAGAGTATATTTTTAAACACAGATTTGGTTTATTATTTGATGGGTGGTTTTTTTAGTACCTTTCCTGAGTGTGCTAACTTGATTTGTTTTGTCAAAGAGCCTGAAGAAAAAAGGAAAGCCTGGCAGGTTGTTTCATGCCTTTTTATGCAACTGTCATCCTGGGAGCTTACTGCAGAGCCATGGTGCAGTGCTCTTTCTCTCTTACAAGGGGAATTAGCAGACAGCATCTGATGTAATTTATTAATGGAGGGAGGGCGGGCGGGCGGCCGTGCATTAAGATTGTGTGTATGTGCGCACTGGCAGTATGTGCATATGCACGCGCTTTGGACAGCTAGCTCTCACATCGCGCCCTCTTTCAACTCTTACTTTTCATTCCAGTAGCAGAAGGAGTGACGGAGTGTGTGTTTGTGTGTGTCAGAGAGAGGGAGGGGGGCTGGAACGTTAATCTGTGCTGCCTGCCGTAGCTCTTTAAGCAGACATGTTGCATTTGTTGCACCTAGCAGCAATACCTGTGCATCAATACCTCTCTTTAATTTGTATTTATTTAGTTTCTCTTTTTCATTTTTTTGAAATGCTTACTGGCCTCCTCTGAAGATGAGATTCACTTATAAAGAGAGGGAGGGGTGGAAGGAAGGAAGATTTTTTTATTGACTTATTTATTTTGTCTCTCGATTTTCTATTTATCTAACACAATCTCTGCCCCCCACACATAAAGGCACACGCACTCCAAACACACACACTTAAGTGTTAACACATATTGTCTCATCTCCCACATAGTACTGCTCTGCTCGTCCCGTACTGTTCTGCATCACTTAATACAAAATAAACGGTGCAGTGGCAAGGCCATCAGTGTTGTACTAACATTCAAGCCTACGCTTCCCGGCCGTCCTGACTTCAGGTGAGTTAGTAAATGTAACGTCATGTTCTTTAAACGTAGAAAACAAGCGTAGCTGATAGATGTGTTTCATCTTTCGTTCTTTAACAGCACAAATCTGAGGAGCTGCCATAAAAACAAAGTCTATAAGATATATAGAGGGACTATTAAATTCAGAGTTCTGAAAGTCGGAACGACTGTACAACAACCAATTCTTAATCCCGGGTAGATAATTAAAGAGGATGAGGATTCTTTATTCTGTTGCTCTGATAGTTGCGGGTAATATCACAATAGACACATTTCTCTCTGCATCTCCACCCAAACTGCTTCTACATCTTTAAACATGAAAGTAATCAGAGATGAGAATAAAAGGTGAGTTATGCTCTTAAAAGGAGTCCCAGTGGTACAGTCATTCTCTCGTCAGAACCCTCCTGTCCAATGGTTCCCTCATTTCAGGACCAAGTTTCTGCTGATTAGTTCTGAATTAGAGTCTGCAGTGTAATGACAATGATGAGATATGTGAACCAAAATGGAATCCAAGCTTTTCTTCAAGTTCTGCAGTCGGTAAGGTTTTAAAATTAATTTAGAAAATCTGTCATGGCAAGACTAGAACTTGCTTAAAAAGTTAAAAGGTCATATCAAAAGTATGCATGCCTGGGAACACTTGAAGGTGATGCTATGCAACATGTTTAGAGAAGGGCAACTTTAGTGAGGTCAGAATTGTGCTCCTGTTGTGGCCTTTTGTTGATTTTACAGTGTCAAGCGTGGCGGCTACCAAAGAGAAGGGCCTGCAGTAACTATTTTATTGGTTCCTCTTAGTGCTTGATCATCAAGCTGTAAAACAACATGTTCTTTGACAGAGGCTTCTCCAGTTCACCTCCTCCTTGTTGATCCTTGCATTCTCTTCCCAATCCACCTGCTCCTCTTCCTCTTGCTCTTCATCATCCTTCCTCTGCACAGTGTGCTGAGCACTACTGCAGGATACTTGGAGGGAAGGGAAGACAAACATTGACAGGGCACTTCTATTCAGCTCCCACCCCCCCCACAACAATCAGCTCATCAGGGCTTCATTTGACTTTCCCACAGTCTGAGTCTCTTCGCACCATCAGTGCTTCCTCCAGACCTCAGAACAGCCGCTCTCTGTACTATCACTTTCTCTCCTCTGTGCTTATCTCTTTACAGACAGTTTGTAGGTAGCTGTGGGGGGATTTCTGTGCTCCAGGGGCAGAGAGATTCAGTGTTGGAGGCTGGGGTTAATCTGGCTGGATAGATAGATGGATATCATATCAGTATCGATTGTTTTGGAGGACGAGACCTCCCCCCCCCCTCCCCCTCCCATCATAGCGCTGTGAGATCAGAGGTGTGGCATCCATCCAGCTCACAAACGCGTAAACCATTTAGTGGGGCCATACTGTCAGGGAGGACAGATTCAAGCTGCATGACAAGTGTAATTTGGGGGATTTTCTGCAATGTGTCATGCCAAAGAAAACATCTCTGCTCAATAAAATAATTGGAATGTCGAAGGCAGCTCTGTCAGATGCCCGCGAGACGAGAAATGGAATGAGGGAGAAATAGGATACATTATGTTTCCCCGCTCTCAGACAAGAATGCAACCACAAACGCACACACACATGCAAGTACACGCACGCACAAACACACACACAGACATGGTCCTCTGTCACAGCAGAGATGAGATGAGATAAGGAGAGCTTAAAACACATTGCATGTTAGGCGGAGATGAGAATCTCTGTGAGTGTGGCTCACAGTGAGAGCCCTTCACCTGGCCCTGTGTGCTGCTGCAGGAGGGAGCAGAAGCAGCTTATTCACACTGTGGCCAGCAGACACGTAGTTAGCTCATTGAATCCGCAGACGGCTGTGAAATGACTTTCAATGAGCTTCCAAAACAAAACCAGGGGAACAAGGTTTGAGCCCGATTAACATCTGGTTGGGCCTTTTATTCCATCACGCATCTGGGCATATCCGGAATTTGATTGTCAACGACAGGAACATGGAAGGTCTGATAGGCAAGCTCCTGAGCGTGTGTGTGTGTGTGTGTGTGTGTGTGTGTGTGTGTGTGTGTGTGTGTGTGTGTGTGTGTGTGTGGTTTAGGCTTACTGTGGATCCCTTGGGCATGGCAGTCTCATCCACCAGAAGGTAGAGGATATTAAATGCCACCATAAGAACAGAGATTGTCTGCAGACAGAGAGGAAGATAAAGATTTGTTTACACATGACATGGATATAAAAAAAGATTGATCAAATCCACAAAGTATCCAACATCATGATATGATTGAATTGTGGGGGCCTTGCTGATCCGTAAGTATGGTAATGCATAATAACCACCTTGTGATTGTAAACTGTTCCAACATTAAGCCTTGCAAAGCCTGAACAATGTGGGGGTTGTTTGGTGCACGTGCCATGCCTCTCACATGGCCTTTTTACGCCTTATACAACGATATCAGACGGCATAAACAGTGTTCCCACACTATAATCTGTTGAAAATCACAGTTGTTGCAGGTGGCTATTCAGCATTGTCTTAAACAGCTATTAAACAAAAGAAGTTTCCACACCCAGGCGACGTGGGGAAACTGAGTGAGGATGGGGTTTGAGGTGTAGGGTGTTAGTCGCCCTGGCCACCTGCCAGGCTGAACACGCCATCAGTAAACAGTTTGGGCTTAATGATAGGTCACTCACCGTTCCTGAGAGCAGGATCAGCATCACTATGGGATACAGCAAGTTCTTCTCCCAACCTGATGCTTTCTTTCTTCTCTCTGAGAATCAAAATGTGACGTTAATTAGGCTCAAGAAATTTACGACAACCAACTTTTTAATAACAAGAATGAAAGATGAGCTAAATGGCCCTTTACAAACCACTTTCTACTGTTGGTTAATTAATACGCTCATCAAAGACGACCACAAGCCCTCTGGCTTTATTTACCCCAGTTGTACAGGTGGGTTTGGCAAAACCTATCACGAATGTGTGTCTCAAACACAATCCCCCCCTCCTCCTCCTCCCCGCCTTCAGGTTACATCTATTTTATAACTTTTAGAAATGATGCTCTTCCTCTGTAATTAAACACACTCATTACTGCCTTAATAAATCCTGGATACAAAGAAAGGCTTGGATATTAATTCTGTCAATGATATGTTGGTCAGATTGTGTGTGTGTGTGTGTGCGTGTGTGTGTGTGTGTGTGTGTGTGTGTGGTGGGAAACTAATGTGTATCGTTCTTCCCAACCAGATGAAAGTTTGATTTTATATCTGACTTTAACAGCTCATCAGTCATGTTTGTAGACACTGCTGACAGACTGTACTATGAACTGACTGCACTTTATTTTCTGTTATGGTCATCCTCTGCCCCCCCCCCCCCCTTACTTTCTATGTGTATCTGTCTGCCCTCCAGTCCTTGCCATATTGACTTTCTTTCTCCATTTCCAACCTTGTTAGTCCTCTTTATTCTCAAAGTGCACCCACCCTGCTTGCCCAAGAAGTTTGCCAAGTGCACTTTATATGCACCATCCTTCTAAATTAATGACATCACTAAAAGGCTTGCTACAATATAAAGTTTGCATCTTTTCCAATATCCTAAGTGCCTTTGTGCCCCATCCCCTCCCCTCCACCCTCCCCCAATTCTACTCCCCAAAAGGCTCAGGCCTCATTTATAATATCCTAAAATGGATGGAAAATTATCAGGCAGTTCTGGTCTAGGTCCAAATTAAGAAATTAAGGCAGACGGGAAGAAAGCAGCCGGCTGTCAGCAATATGTAAAAAGCAAACTTCTTGGCATTTATTTCCACGGCAATTTAGAGTCTTTCAGAGAAATAATTCAGCCCTGTCACACACTACAAATACTTACCTAATTTATTCCTCTGATTCCTAATATTGTCCAGTTCTTTGTTGAGCTGGTGAGCAAAGCTTCCTCGAGTGTAAGTGTAAGTAGATGCTCCTGCAGAAACAGAAACAATTGAAGGTAATGAAAAGTGTGGCATGACCACGTTTTCTCAGACTGCTAGAGTGTCTATGAAGTGTCAAATAAAAGATCAAAATGGTTAAAAAGTAGATTTAATATTCTTTTAAACAGATAAGCACCACATTTTGCATATATTAAAGAAGCAATATGTAACTCTGACCCCTAGTGTTTAAAATGGGTACTGCAGTCCAAATTCTAAACATCATAGAGAGCTGTCTGTCTCCCCCCCCCCCCCCCTCCTCCTCTCTAGAGTCGATGCTCACACAGGTCACCATGTGGTGGACTCTGAAGCTTCAGTGTTTATCCAGCTCTGCATGGGTCTGTAAACCTTTCTGTGTTCTAACCTCTCTCCATTTTTCAAAAGCATCTCCAATATTGATCCTAGTTTGAGCACGTTTCTGCTCGTGGAGCTTATTAGAAACATGCAGAGGCTTTTTAGGTCGGGTACAATCACTTCTATCTGAACCACTTCTCTTGCCCGCTTCCATCGCTGCAACACCTGTTGACCTGATAACTGCTCTCATATCTGGCAAACCGAGGGGCGTCCAAAACGGCCGTGTGGGGGGGTCGCCTTAAAACGGCCTACCTTCTCTGGTCCAAACAAATCCAGAGCATTCAGGAGCAGAATCTAAAGTTAGAAGGAGGACATACTGGCTGCTGCATTGTTGTCAGAGAAGCCAGCACTTCAACATAGCATGTTTCCTTAATGTCTGATCAGATAGTAAGATACCTTTATCATTTCACTCTCTACACATCTTACTGATTGGACCTTTAACTATATCTGTCAGAGCACTTGTTTCAGTTTGTAAACTGTATTTTCACCTGATCTATCGAATCAGAAAGAAAAAAAATCATGAGATAATGACATGTCAAGAGCATTTTACATTTTCACTGTATTTGTCTAATGGTATTTGACTCATCTTTATTAAGAAATCCCATCAAAACAAGCGATCCCTCTTCGAACATAACAAATGTGATCTCAAACAAGTTAAAATAATCTCTTGTGTCAGGAGCTGTCTCGCACATGCCACAACTGGTTGAGCGAGCTGTAGAAGACAGCAAGGGATTCTCCAGGAAAACCGCAGGGCCGGCTCATTTAAGGCTAATTTATCTATTTTACTGTGTTTTCCTTCCAGGTTGACGCACCAGCGTAAAGGCCCCCTGGAGCCAAAGTGGAAGAGTATCCATTTGCATCCCCTGGGGTGATTGACAGATCAAGACCAATTAGTTCAGTGTTACACCGTTACTAGCGTGCAATAAAAATACCATCTTTCATCTTTGTTACAGGAGCGAAGAACCAATCACTTTGATCAAACCGGTTTCTTCCCTGTGTTATTACGACACGCCCTGTCTGGATGGCTTTAAGTAGGCAACTGAGGAGAGAAAGACAGGGGGAGAGAGAGTGAACAGTGTGTCTGTGCCCTCGCAGATACCTGTCCCGGGATCTGAAGAGGGGAAAGTTTGAACCCTCCGAGCAAATGCAGTCACAACAAAACAGGAAATGTCATGGACAGTTCAAGTGCTCTTTTTCTCCAGAGACTAACTGAACCCAGCCTCAGGGAAGCCAAACCTGCTCAGTTGCAAGTAAACTAATCCATCACCTCTGTGCATAACATATTCAAACGCTGCTCTGAACTGATAAATCATTGATCACATGAATGTCTGGTTTGTAAAAGTCATAAAAAACTAGCAGAACTAACAAAAGAACAAAGAACAATATCATCACTTGTGTCAGGCTGCAGAGCGAAACAGCTTGACTACAACTGCAGTATCTACGATGACATCACTCCTCCAGACTGAAGTTAAATATATCCTTCTCTGCTTCTGCTGGCAACATCAAGTACAGGACTGAATTACAGCGAGGCAGAGATGCTGAGTGAGGCTTCTGGCAGCCAGGACGGCCGGAGTAATTCAACGTATCCTCTCCAACCTTCACCACAGTCAAAAGTGACGTCACCCACACAAATGCTAAACATCCTGCTGAGGCAACAGAGGCAACGACAAGGTCATCGTGCCGCAGAGCATCTGGACCGCCACTCTGTTGCTCTACTACCAGCAGCTTAGAGTCTGAGAGGGCAGTGTGGACAGGTGTGAAAGTACCTGTGCTGCAGTATATTTGTATATTTGATCAGAAACAAAAACAAATATAATCTGGTAAAAACTTGAGCGCCTTTCATCTCAAAGCTGCTTTACAAGGTTAAGATCTGAGCACTAGATGGATTTCAGTAAGTATTAGTGTACTTCTTGAACTCTCTATTTATCTCCATCAATCTTAAGATAATGCTCATAATGATGCATATTGTGTATCATTATTCTTGAAGAAGTTTTTAGCTCAAACTGGGTGGTCAGGCTAGCAGATTTAATTTATCTTCAATTAAGAGCGGTCTCTCAACAATCATGGAAACGGGATAAAAGGATTATTGGGCCACATGGAGAGTCAAAGTAATAGAATAGTGAGAAGGCAGACTCGGAGGTTCAGAACAAACACCTAGCTGTAGGAGTGTCACCCACCTGGGGGAGGGGCTACTGCCCTTTGTGATGTCATGAAGGGAAAATCTCCAAACGGCCTGTTTGAGCACACATTTGAGATGAACTTTTCTCATCATTGGGGGGTTTGTAGACGGACTAGAGACACATATTAGAGTTAGAACAACACAGTAAAGTTTGTTTTGAATAATATGTGACCTTTAAGCTTTTGCATAAGTTTGCAAAATTCAGGACGTGGCTGCTTTGACTGACAGGTATAGCCTTCTGCAGGGAGGTTTAGGGCCAGCTTTAACTCCACCTCTTTGTCAGTTACTAGGTTAACCGAAAGTTGGATTTCCAATAGAGCAAACACCATCTTAGAGCTTCAAAGTGCCTCCTGAGAAACCAATGGGTAATGTCACTGAGACTATGTCCATGTGTTATACAGTCTATGTTTTTGTCTTTGTGACGTTAAGTAACATCTTACTGGTAACTATCTCAGGGTTCGGCTAAAGGTCAAATACTTTAACCTTGGACGACAGTGCAGACTCCTAGTGTTGTGACGCTCTGTGAAGCTCTAGGGTTGTAAAGATAAATCCAAAAAAAGGAAGTCACGGGTCTGATGAGACAGCACAACTACTACCAGGCTTTATGTCGATAAAAGGCAGGACGAGCAACTTGTAAAAATGATTTCTCAGAAGTTCAATCTTTATCTTTGTGGTCCAGGGGCATGACTCTAAACATATTAGCCTCATTAGACTCTGAAATTAAATAGTTAAGGCCATTAGTCTCTGATCTGCAAAATTTAAAACATCAACATCACAAATGGGCAATTACATGAAGATGGAGGACAACAAAGGGCCAGATGTGTAAATAAACGCTGATGCTTCAACTGATGTGGCTCAGCAGTGCACGTCTACAAATACAAACTGGGAAAGAGGATAATCTGTTGGAGGAGCTGGATGCAGACACAGGTGAAGCAAGAAGACAACATAGCTCGCCTCTGGAGTGTGTCCTGTGAACTGTTCCTGAACTGCCGTCTGCTCTCGGCAGATCAAAGGAATCGCCACTCAAGCCTGAGTGTGTGCGTGATCACCGAGACTGTGCATGAACATACAGTATGTGCATAAAGAACATTCATGTCAGCATCCTCCTTTGCCTCTTATTACCTCCGTTTTTTTGTGGGTTAAAGTGGTCAGCAGCCTGGCCTCAGTGCACTGCACACACATTGTTGTTGACCAGCGTTTTTTTTTTGTGCCTCGGAGACTTGTCAAGATCAAACAGTGCCGAGGATGATAAGGAACAGATTACAATTATTCTAACAGTAACTTCAAAGCAGGGCAGTGTGGAATGAGCACTAAGGAACCATACGCATTGATGGCAGTCTATGGAGGTGACCGGTGTAGCATTTGAAAACATGCTTCATTATCAGGCAGCCATCTCCCTTACCACCCTGGTTTGAAAGGACGCTCATCCTCTTCATTTACTCGCATCTGTACTCCTGGCTGCGTGCTTGAGTTAATATTAAAGTAGCTGTTAGAACTAGTTCAAAATACTTCCTGCTTTTTGAGATAATTCAACGTCAGACAAGGAAATTTGTGAACACAGGGGGCTGGAAATGCAGGCTGAAAAAATAACTTCCTCACCATCCTTAAACTCTTTAAACTTTTCCCTTTGTGCCCGTGAACAGCACACGGCTCCTGGACGCCTTTCAGAAGTCACTGAAAAGTCGCTTTAATGTCCACGGGACCGAGCCAAAAGTTCTTATAAAAGATTTCATTTCCATCCTATTACCCGAGCTGCCATTCTAGGCCTCACATTAAATGAGGCAATTATTTCGCCAGCAGTGACAGTGGCTCTGCAGTGTCTTAAATGGATCCTTAAAAACTTCCTTAACATAAAATATGATCCTGGCCGTGGTGGCTGCTTCGCCCTTTAACAGAAAGTTATGAGAGTAAGAGAGCACTGGGGAAAGGCCATGGTGAGTGTGTCTCTATGTCTGTCTGTGTATGAGAAAGTGTGTGTCTGGTTGAATTTTCAATGCTAATTGATTCCAGTGTGACGCGCTCCATCACACCCAATAGGGCAGTCAACCCCTCTCCTCTCCTCTATAATGTGCCAACACGTCTACCACAGACATACCGTTTAATCTCCTCTGAAGGGCTTCCTCCTGCAAATGGATGCAGTAAATCTGCTCATCCAGGTCCTCCAGGATCTGAAGGGGAGGGAGCAGAGGAAAAGGAGATGAAATGGGTTATAATTAGGCCTAAAGTGGGACTGGAGAGATGGCAGATGGGAGTATGAGTTGGTGATGTATTTGTAGTCTTCTGTCGCACATCTAAACGGCCGACTGAGACGGATTTATTTCAGATCAGAGGAGCAAGGTGGCGCTAAGTAACAAGTTTATCTGTGTGTTTAAAATCTCGTAGGTTTAGAGCGAAATCAAAAACAATCAATAGCACAAACTAAAAGTTGCTAACTTACTGTTGGCTTCACTAGTAACTGGCCCATGACAGTGAACATCCTGGACAATCCCACAGGAGTACACACTACAAGTGAGACAGAAAACAGCGGGATCATTGTGATTGTTCAACCAAACTGAGATTTAAACAGCAAGCAGCAATGACAGTTTTGTTTTTTAGCGTGTATGAGAAGAAACGAGATGGCTTACTGAGTAAAAGCAGTCCTCCCATCAGAGATATGCAGGAGTAGAGGTATGGTAGGTAAAATTCCCAAAGATCTAAAGAAAAAAATAAGCACATTTATAAAAAAGGGTCAGTTTTTTTTTTTTTTTACAATTATAGTAGTAAAGGCAAAAGATAGTCTTCACGCTGAGCTAGACATGTAATGCTCTACCAGCAAAAAGCATAGACTCTAAATATAATTGAAGCCTGAGTGACATCACCCGTCTGTTCCTGCAGGGGGCGCTGGAGTCCCATCGATGGCGGTCTCCATGCTGGAAATGCTGTCTTAGTCTAACTTTCAGTCAACCTAACGACAGGCTGAGAGCTGGAGCTGAGGCGGGTTTTAAACCTCCTGACAAACCGTTACACCGCGCCCACCTGTCAATCAGGTCAGCTACACGCCTTATTGTGAATAACTCTTATCCTTCATCAAATCAAAACTGATGAGTCATCAAAACATTCACCCCCCCGTACAGTGTGTGTCCATCCAGACATGAGCTAATCACACCTATTTGGTTTTTTTGAACCAGGCTGTAAACATGTTAATCTCTGCTGTAAAAACAGGCTTTTTAGAATGGGTGTGTATGTGACTTCCTGTGCTTCTGCAGCCAGCCTCTAGTGGACACTCAAGGAACTGCAGGATTTTATAATTCATTTTGCTGCTTGCAAAAGACACATATCCCAAATAACTCTGTTACAACAAAAACAGATAATTAAGGACAAATATTAAAACATGCTTTTCAAAAACTTACCATAGAGCGACTCCATGCTGGCTGCATCATTGTCAATGAGCGCTGAGGCCACCCACACAATGCCCAGGATTAGCAGAGCCAGCAAAAAGAGCATCACAAAGGTCTCCAAAATACGTGCCTTAATGCCCTGAAAGGAAAAGTGTAGAGAGAAGGAAGAAGGGCTTTAGATATGGCTAACAGGGTTGAAATCAGATACAAAATATGAGAAATGTGCATCAACAAGCATAAAAGACAGAGTTCAAAGTGATTCATGAGTTTAGAGGTCTGTATCATACATTTCACACTTTAAATTCAGATCTTGATACTTTTGACTAGACATGTCCCTCCTCTTCCTTCATCCTGCCTCGCTCATATTAAACACCATCGTTTCCATCCACTGCACACAAACATGACATAAACTCTCCCACAGATTCCTGTGTTAAATAGCTCTTTTATACACACATATTGTGGTCTATAAAGTGGCTCTAACTGGGGCTGGTGCTTGCAGAGGTGAAATTAAAAAGCGTAAAGAGGGGGTTTGGGGGGGGGGGGGGATGAAGGCTGCAAGGAGCATGAAGCCTGGCTGGGTCAGCTACTGTCTGCGATCAAGAGCAGGCCTCCCATCTGGGGCCGATTACTCGCTCCCTTAGCGCCACGGTCGTGTCCCGGGCCGTGCAGACGAGAGGCTTTTGGGGTAATTTGGGTTTTCCGGGTCACAAACTGCTGAGTGGTTAATAAAGTCCTCCTCTACCTGTTCACACAGTTGCCATTTCCCCCCTGCTGGAGAGCCGAGCTGTCTAATACTGTGAGATAGATAGGCGTTCTCATACACATGTCAGGTAGGCTAGCAGGCGTGGGATAACAAGGGCTCTCTGCTTTTGGAGCACTGCTTAAATTGGGCACATATGAGCAATTTGTTACCAGCCAACATAATGGCTGTGCGGCTGCTGTTCAGTATTTGCCAACAGGTACATGAAGGAGGTCTCTCTTTGAAAGTTCCCCCCGTTAATCAAGTGGCTTTATAGAATGGAAATGGTTTCAATTCTGCAGATTAAATCAGACAAGGCTTCATTTTTTCCCCCAGAACAGCTCATGATTAAACCACCTGTCCTTTAGCATATGCATTCAAACTTGGATCACAGCTGTCTTCTCTTCTATGCAACCTAAAACATAGTCCAGTCTTACTCACTCGGAGCTTTTATCTCTTTAATAAGCACCTGTCTGACAAATAGCAAAGGAGTAGACATATAGATTTGTTCAATTTATTTATGAGGTGATGAACCCCTCATGCATCCATTCGCAATTAATAAGCAATCGCTCTCCTCTTCTTACGGTGACATTATGGGAAAGCCTCAGTGAGTGAGTGTAGAATTTTCTAGCACAACTGGGAGAAGAGTGGGCAGGGTCTGGAGTGCCCCAGTGTGGCTGAGGTGGACACTGCATCCACTCGACAGGTAATGTTGGAGGGGGGATGTGGGTCTGATGATCTTTGGTCAGCATCAAACAACCTTAAATAAATCTTATAACTAAGACGTAAAAAATGATGCATGCATCATAGCGATAACATATCTTAAAAGGAGCCATACACACATATTTGCTAATGTTCCATAAGTAGCTTTAAATCCATAAATCAGTGAAAATCAATACACAAAAAATATTGCCACAAATCTGACATGGACATCTTACTCTGCTGACTGTCTCATGCGCTTCTGAATACAATGACATTACATTACAAACACTCAACACCCCTGAATACAAGAAAAAGATGAGAAAAGACGAGATGGAGAGAAATAAAGCAGGAGAACAACAGCGAGAGGAGAGAGAGACTGGTGGAGGAGAGGAGTCGACGTCTGAGCGCATCTCATTCCCCGGAGGTAAGAGAGGTGAGAGAGGAATGCTTTCAGGGACTTGAGCCACGTCCCACACGCACGCTCTTAAGGATGCATCGGGACGAGCAGGAGCCAGAGGCGGGACGCGCGCCCGCTCAAGCGCACCAGTCCACCTTAACAAGCTGCCCATGCCATGCTGAAGGTGTATTCCCTTTAGATAGGTCGCTCAATCATTTATAAGACTCAAATCATTACCCATTCAGATCATTTAGGGCAAAGGCAATGCTTGTCACCTCCCTTACTATCATCCCCGGCTCCTGGCTCCCTAGAAGAACAATCATCCGTGTCAGAATGTGCATGAGAAGGAGGACACAGACTCTGAGGCCAGATTGGTTTCATTGATCTGTCCACATCCATGACATTGCACCCTTTCCTATTATTGCAATAGAATTACCATTGTTTCCCATCACAAAGGTAAAGAAAGGGACACTAAAGGGAAAATCCAACTAACTATCATCACTGATCAAGGATTAAACTGTCAACTGGTGAAGGAAGGCAAGAATAAGACCTCCGCCTTGGCATCCAGAGCGCCTGCTGAAAGTTTCTATTCTTGCCTTTCTAAATGTGTAACTACCTCTAAATATAGCAGCTCTGAAATATTCAGCATCCCCTGATCCTCACACCGACATCGAGTGAGGGGCTGTTTAACTGCAGCTATGCTCGAAACAAGACTGGAGAGACTTCCAAGAATGTAGTGACCAGAGGAGAGTAACCGCTTCATATACAGCAGCAAACAAACATGCATGAATTCACGGACGCACACACAGACACACAGCCAGCCAAGTAAATCAACCTCTAAATCCACCCAATTACACAAAGCCGCAGAGGGCCTGGAAACAGTTCACAAGCTCTTTTTTTTCGCCTAGCTCGTGCTGCAGAAAAACTAAAGAACAGTCTGGTACGCTGTCTCTGATGTAGTGCTTCGGGCCGGTGAATCTAACCACGGTGCAAAGGTGGAAGAGTGTGTGAGAGAGAGGAAGAGATGATACTTGGATGTTTTTGGAGGGGAAAGCAAGAGAAAAGAATTCAAACAAAAGAAAGAGAGGTTCAGTTGTGCAGGAGAGCTTCCTAGCTGCAGCCATCAATCCTCAGCAGGTCAGCAAACTGTGGCAGAGATCATCCAGCAGACCATCCTTCTGCTCACTGTCAGGGGCGTGTGGAACAAGGGGCAAGAGTAACTGAGGGAGGGGGCAGCTCTTTCTTCTTTTTTTTTTTTTTCTAGCTCCTGAGCAAAAAGTACTGCCCTCCTTGCTAAAGACGTGCCAGATGCACAGGGACCTTATTAACGTATCCTTCAACCAGTCGGCCACAGCGTAGTGACCGTGTCAGAGACAGAAAGCAGAGGAGAGGGACACTCCCCTATAAAGCTGCACAATGAACTTCTAAAGACGCTTAATAAGACTTCTTAATAAAGCACCAATGACGGGACAGCATTGAACATGATCGGCATCACATCGTATCGTTCAAACCAAGAAGGAGGGAAGGAGGAGGGGGGGGGGGGGGGGGGGGGGGGGTGAAAGTTCAGTGACTTGGTTTTTGGGATGTGAATCAAAGTCACCAGATGAGTCAGAAAACTCAAAGAGTTTAAATAGAGAGGGAAGCTTCACTACTGCCTGATGTCTGCAGAGTTTTATTTGACATCCTACACTGAACGCAGAAAGGTGTCAGACAGCTACGTCTTCAAAGAAGAAATGACTGTTTCCTGGATTTCTCATCAAATTAAAGAGCTCAAGACCAAGTGCACCTCATAGCCTGTATAAATAATACTCTGCCCTACTTTAAAAATAAATTAAAGAATTCTGTCTACATGCATGATAGATGATAATTCTTTAAAATCAGGAAAAACTGCTCAAAATTTGCACAAGAGTCACTTTATTTAAATAAACTGAGTCACGAGATGAGGAGGGGGGAAAAATCCTGAGCAACTCTCGCTTGTTCCTTTTTAAATTCCCAGCTCGAACTAATATGTTGCTATGGTAACGAACATTGTAACAGGCAGCTTTAGGGAGACATTGTGACCTTAAAGGAAGGTATGTAAACACCACTTTATATTCACCGACTGGCCCTGCCCGAAAGAAGGCCTGGGAAAAATGTCTGCATGTGCAGGAGATTTGAAATAAATATCCAGGCCCCCATTGTGGAGCTCCAACAAAGACGAGTATCTTAGTAACACCACGCGGGGTTTGCTCGGCGAGACGTTTTCTCTCCCCTGCCTCCCCTCTACTCCCCTCCACAATAAACACACTTCTCATCATTGGCGGGTTAGGGCTTAGGATGAGATTGATGAGGAGTTTCTTTAACTACCAGATGAAACCTGTTGGCCTTTTGCTGGGTCAGTCAGGGGGTCAGACTCGTTCCAACTCGTTTCAGGATCAAACACATTTCCATACTGTGGGGAAGACCAACAGACTATTCACTGCAGAGCAAATTATGTTTCTTCATGCAGAAGCCTTTTTTACATCATGCACAACTGATAATTGAGTATTTCAGGAGCATTAGTGCTGGGATAATAAGATTAGCCTACATTAGAAAAACACCAGGAAGTTGTCATCATTAAACCTTAATTTCTCAGCTTATTGTTTCCGAGTCAATATAGCGACAATATTTCCTACTCCTCATGCATAATTATTGAGCACACTTAAGTAGCTTGATATAAATAGAAGTCTGAACAAAGGCTGGTGCTGATGTCTTCACAGCCTTTGTCAGAGCACGCTGATCATCTCATGAAGGACGACAGGGATGCTCTCGTCATTATAATGCCATCTACTGGTGGAGACAACTGTAACAGATGAGTCAAACTAAATGCTAAACCCGGCAATATAAAGCCCTTCATTTGGTAAACAACAACAACTTCCAAACAATCTTAAAAGTACCTCCTTTTAGAAAACAGCTTTTTATGCAAGATGCGACTGCAAAAAAAACAAACAGTGGTAGAAGTTTTTAAAACATGACACAGTGGCCCTTAGCAAAGATTTGAGAGCCCAGCAGTAAAAGTGGGAGACATTTTACAGCAGCAAATAAAGCCAGATCATAACATCTGACATCAAGAGCCTAAGTCTCCCTGATTCATCCACAATTTAGACAATTTGCTGAACTATTAATCACTAAGGTGACAGAGCCTCTGAAGAGGTGAACAGTTAACATAAAAAAAAAAAAACATCCACATTTCCATCTTTATTCTGGTGGCGTCTTTTAGTACATCGTCAAAAATAAACACAGCCACATGAAAAGGCTGACTTGCGAGGTTAGCGGTGAAATTCATCATTCACTTCATTTCCGCAGTCAGAGGGAGCTCGCAGTGCCGTAACATTAGCACAGGAGGTTAAAATGCCACATAAAACCTTATGACAATGTGCTCCAATGCTGTGATTTGGAGAGGGATAATATCACATTATAAAAAGTTGGATTTGTGTTTTACATTCCTCGAGCTGTTGGCCGCATGATCGTCCCTGCAGGCCGCTCTGTTTTTTTTCTTTTAAAGGTGAAACAGGGGTGTCACCTCCACCTTGTAGAGCAAACACACAATATATACGCAGAGAGTGCAGCTCAACATTGAACAGGGCTTCCTCTGAGCAAATTTATGGAAGATCAGTAGCGAGAAACAGTCTTGCAGAAATGAAAAAAGAACATAAAGGAGAAAGAGGCCCGTGTCCTGCTTCTTACACATCGGGGTCTGCCCTCTGCCGAAACAGAAATCCAAGCGAAACAAATTAGTGGGCCGAGGAAGAAAAGAACTGGCTATACACTACAGTACAGACTAATTTTTATGTGCTTTTGCCAGGAGGGACATAAACCAGAGAGGTTTCAAACTGTGACACAGGATAGAGGTGTATTAAAAGTAAATCTTTCCCCCTCCATTTTGCAAGGCTCTATTGTGCTGTCATGTTGCTGCCACTTTATGGACTTTTGGAACACGAGCTCCCAGCCTGCTTTTTTTTTTTTTGGTGGGTAATCAATTAAACGAGGAAGTTCGCTGAGCCTTACAACTCGATTATTAGCCTGTCCTTTTGAAGTTTTATTTTAGGGGGCTGGGGAGGGGGTGACAAGGAATCAGGCTTTAAATCAGTGGGGCCGATGCAGCAGTGTTGAAGCGTTTGCAGCCTATGGCCTTATTGGAAGGGTTTGTCAGGATGTGGGGCAGGGCGAAGTCCAGATTCAGACTTTCATGGTTAATGAGCTTTCTGCGGTGGCAGTTACAGTCAGTGGCGTGAGTCAGTGAGAGGGCAAGGACAAGGCACCTGCTGCTGCTTTGGTTATGAAGAGCGACCCCATGCATACATGACAGAAGAATACGTCGACTACATTCTGTCAATCAAAGACAGAAAATAAACTGAGGTTCACATATTCAAGTTCAATCTCTTTTTTTTTTATCTTCCAAAATTAAAGGAGTAATATGTAACTCTGACACGTAGCGTTTGAAATGAGTACTGCAGTCCAAATTCAAAACATGCAGAGTTTAGACTTCTGCCGACAAGGAGGAGGTTCACTTATGTTAGGAGGGCCAAATCAAACTGATATCTCAGGTCCTTTGTCCCATCAGCAGTTTCTAAATAAACTGTTGACTGTTGGTCTTTGTGTCTCTTATCTCACGTCCATCATGATGATATCCATGTGAGTTATGCTTTACATGTTTGTATTTATGTTGTTTTTATGACGTGTATTGACCTCTGTCGGAAACCAAATTGCCCCTCAGGGACAACAATGATTTTCCAAACCAATCAAAAAAACAAGGGGCGTCCAAAACGGCTGTGTGGGGGTGCCTTAAAACCGTCTACCTTCTCTGGTCCAAACAAATCCAGAGCATTCAGGACCAGAATCTAAAGTTAGAAGGAGGACTGGCTGCTGCATTGTTGTCAGAGAAGCCAGCACTTCAACATGTTTCCTTAATGTCTGATCATATAGTAAGATACCTTTATCATTTCACTCACTACACATCTCACTGATTGGACCTTTCAAGCTTTAAAGATTGTAGTTTTCACCTCTGATGCAGAGTTACTCTCAGATTTAGGATGCCCAGGAGAGTCCTAAACTTATTCTCCACTTCAAATGCAAAGAAAAGTAGAAAGAAAAAAGGGGAAATGATTCATATAAACTTTAAAAATGTACCTTCTTTGATCCTGCAAATCCCTCAGATTCCAAGAAGAAATAGGCAAAGGGCATCAGGACAAAGAGGCAAAGGTTGGAGAACAGTGACACCAGGTTCCACAAACCTGCAGAAAACAAGTTAATTAGATGGTACAAATTAAAAATGTATAATTTATTCAGCATTATTCAGATTTTTTTTTAAACCTGTAAATGCTAATTTTTCCCATAAACCGACTTCCTTTGATTATAATGTTGCACTAGTTGGGAGGTGATTTGCAAAGGTGTATTTTTCTGTGACGTGTTCCAGCCATGTTTAAGTTGTGGAGTCTGATGCCCCCTGGTGGATGTTGCTGCATCTAACAGCCTTGATAACAGAGTTGGTGGTTAACACTGATTCTTAACACTCTGCATGACTCACTGTCAGATACAAATCTATTTTTTTTCTGATAAAACAAATAAAGCAGTTACAGTAGTTTATTGTCCATCAGGGGGAACTTTGTCGGCACAGCTTGCACAGTTGGTTGGATACACATATATGTAGTTAAACATGTAACACAGGGAGAAACACATAACCGTTATCATAGCAGCCAATAGAAGAGTCAATGAGGACGTTTGTTGAGAGCTTTTTGTAATGTGCCCTCTTCCAGGTCAGAGTCCCGTATCTACAACCTTATGACAATCACACATGGCCTGTTTTTTTAAAACATCGGAAAAAAGCAACTGGCCTGTTCTTATAAAAAGAAACCAACACATCTACAGTAACACCGAGCCTGAGTTGGTTAGAGCATGCACCCTATGTACAGAGGCTGTGGGTCCACCTAGGCCCTGTGTTCCCAACATTTCCTGTATATAAAAAATAAATTAATACAGATAAATATCTTTCAAAAAGAAGCCCTTGTTGAGAACAAAGTAAAAACCTTGCTAACATCTGAGTGCACTATGCTGCTCTTTTGGATATTATATATTGGAGATTATTAATAGTATCAAATCAAATATTCCAGAAGATGTTTTATTTGCTTCAGAGCAGAAAGAGGGAGAAGGTTAATCATAGAAAAAGACACATGAAGTGTGTGATCCACTGACCGTGAATGAGGGAGCCATTGAGCCACTGAATGTAATAGTTTTTGGGGAAGGAGAGGAGGATCTCGTTACTAATGATTGAGAAAGGCAGTAGGAAGACGGCACCACCCGACACTGCCAGGGTGAAGGTGCACAAGTACAATCTGCAAATGGAATCACACACACACACACACACACACACACACACACACACACACACACACACACACACACACACACACACACACACACACACACACACACACACACACACACACACACACACACACACACACACACACACACACAGTGTTAGGACTGGTAGAGAAAATAGAAAAAAATAAAGCGAGCAGAATCACACCACATTTCATTTGAGATTAGATTCAATCGCATGAGTAATTGCATGAGGATTAGTTTTTGATCACATGTTAGGATATAAAAGAGTAACTTTACAGTGTGACAGGATTTAGGAGCCAAAAATAGGTGAGAAATGTACCTATTCACTAACAGGAACCACTTCTACAGCACCGGTTTTAACTGCCAGTGGGCTCTAGTCAATCTATACTTTTAATTATCCTCCAGACTCCACCCTGCCCTGCCCCTGGCCTAGGACAAAAGAAAAGACACTGGCTGTGTTCCTGCAGCCTGCAATGATTTTTGTCTGAAATTCAGAGGCTCCAGATCGGGCCCTGGGGGGACTGACCATCTGCTCAGTGGTCCTTAGTGTGCAGCAAAAAGTCTGCTCTTCACCACATCGCTAAAGGAACTCATTAAGTGAAATGCTTTCTGGGCTCTTGCTTTGCGGCTACAACAGACCCCCACAGTGTGATGTGTTCTGTAATTCTAAACTGACTGATATGTGATACCACAACCACAGATCTGTAGTGCAGTAATCACACTGAGTCCACACGTTAAAAAAAACAGAAGTACGGTCTCATGTTGTGTCAGTCATGTTCACACACTGACTCTGAGACTTTCGTCCGTCATTATTTCTTTCTGAAGAGCTTGATTTTCTGCGTTTTTTCTCATCCAGCCCTCAACGTCATCTTTTGTTATTGTTTTGATTGAGAGCCCCCTGGTGGCTGAGTTTACATACTGTGGGTTTAATAAATATCGAGTTGCTCTGAAAAGTTCATTTTCCCACCCGTGGTTGGTTGCAACAGATTGTTGTTAAAAACATGGATCATAAAATAAATCAGCTTTACTCACGATATTCTATTGACAACAGCATCTTCATCTTCATGGTCGTCTGGAATGAAAAACAAACCACCACGTTTTACAATAAATAGCACTCAAAATAACAAAAAAGACACACTTATCCTATCTATACTGATCAATGTGTTACAGCAGATATACCATTCAAGTTTGACGTCTTTAAGCTGTTATAAATACAACATAGAAAAATGAGCAGTGGTTTTAATACTAAGAAGACAATGTGATAATCGTCCAAATATGTGTGACTGCACAGAGAATGCTCATGAAACTGTACTTAGTAATGCATGTAACGACACTTTAAAGTTCACTATTCCTTTGCACTGTGAAGACAAAGAGTCGCCTACTAATCCAGTAGGTGTAAGACAAATAACAGACTACTGCACAAACTGGAGAGGGGATTTCTGGAGCACAGGGGTCTCAACATGTAACAAGGGAAGCCTATAGGCGACCTGGACGTACTAAATTAGTCCTGGGAAAGTAGGATACAGTTCAGAGTGTCTGCCTGGGCTTGCTCTCCGTTTTCTCCTTAAAGGTCACATATTCTCCTCTTCTTCAACCAGTTTAAATAAGTGTCAGAGCTCCTCAAAACATGTGTGTGAAGTTTCTTGTTCTAAATCCACTCTGATTCTGTATTTGATCATGTCTATAAACCCCTCTATTTCAGCCCTGCTCAGAACAGGCTGTTTCTGTGTCTGTACCTTTAAATATGTAAATGAGCTGTGTCTGACCACACCCCCTCTCTGGAAGGGCTTGGGTGTACTCGGTCTTTCTCGCTCCATGTCCTATTGTTTACGGTGAGAAGGCAGACTCAGAGGGCAGAACAAACACCTAGCTGTGGGAGTGTCACCCACCTGGGGGAGGGGTTACTGCCCTTTGTGATGTCATGAAGGGAAAATCTCCAACGGTTACAAAAAAATGTAAACGGTTACACGACATAATTTTTTCCCGTGTACACGGTTAACCGTTTTTTTTAATTTATACAAAAAAAGAAAAGAAAAGTGGACCGCAGTCGCGCTATACAACCAATGGAGGGTGCAGCTGCTTTTCAGAAAGATTCCTCCGCATCACTGCCGCCACTCAAAGTTGTCAGACAGATACAATTGTGCTTTATAAAGTAGGCAATATAAGTAACACAAAAAACAAATACCTGTATGTATTTATTTTAGGCCTATATAGGCCTATGATAAAACAACTACTATGATGAGTATGAAAGCCAAATGTCCCTTACCCGCCGAGTTGAATCCCCCGGGCAGACTGCGCGGACCCCACCCGTTTACCTCTCAACGGTTTCACCCCCTCTTGAGCTCTCTCTTCAAAGTTCTTTTCAACTTTCCCTTAAGGTACTTGTCGACTATCGGTCTCGTGCCAGTGTTTAGCTTTAGATGGAGTTTACCACCTGCTTTGGGCTGCATTCCCAAACAACCCGACTCTGAGAAGACCGGACCCCGGCGCGACGGGCTGAGCCTCGATCAGAAGGACTCAGGCCCCCGATCACTAAGTCTTGACTGACTTGGTCTCCTTTCTCATTTAAAAAAAAAAAATCCATCGCAAGTCAAAAGTGAAACTTACTTGTTACGTGACGTAATGCCCGTTGGTCAGTTATCCAACATTTATCACATGCATTTGTGAGCGCAGTAACGTTGTCAAAGTGGAACATTTGTAGCTTTACTCATCTCTAAATAAATAGTATGTGTTATTTATCAGAGATGATTGAATGCGTGTCTCTAAAACATTTTAAAATAATAATAATTTAAATTTTTTTAAACGGTTTTCGTTTACTGATTTTTCCTGAACGGTTATGATTTACTAACCGGTTACACGTGTACACATGCACACTCCGAGTTTGAGCACACATTTTCTGAAAAGTGGCGCAGGCAAAAGACGGAGAGGATGGACTTTTCTCATCATTGGGGGGTTTGTAGACAGACTAGAGACACATATTAGAGTTAGAGAAAGATGGGGAGTGGATTTTACAGAATATGTGACCTTGTCAACTTGAATAACTGGATTTCTATTTTCAGTCTTTTCTTTCTTGTGGCTCAAAAACAGTTTCACAGTCGACAAAAACAACAAAACATGTCGTTCTATTTAGGATGTTGACATTTAGTCCGTCAATAAACCTTCACTGTTTGAACATCATTCAACTGGACAGTTTTAGTCAGTATTGATTGTTATTAAATGACAAATTGTGTTCACTAGAAGAGATGTTGGGCGGATACATTTTACACTGACACCGAGCTGACTGAAACAGATTACTCTACAGGCTTGGGTGTGGTTTCTCACGCACACACACAAACCATGTGTGGCTGCCTTGTCCTTTAAACACAATGACAGGCTATGTGTGTGTGTAAACACAACACGACCAGGTGGACTCACTTCTAAGATGTTAGCTGTGGAAACGGATCCACCACGGACACATTTCTTCAGCTTAAGTGTAGAAGATTGTTTAAAAGGAGACACGGTTTCTTTCTGTTCCCACGGGCTCAGAAACACTTACCGCTCTTCTTCTTGTATCTTGTTATGATGCAGTAGGACACAATGTAGAGGACTGCAAACAGGAGGAAGCAAATCTGAAAAGACAACATTAACATTTAAGTTAATATTGACCGATGACAGTGAATGAAAATGAACTTAAATCTGACACTTCACAAGGATTTCAAACTTACATAAATAAAATGTGCTTCAATGTGCTGTACGAGCTTTACTATTTTATCAGACTCCCATATATCAGACTAACTTTTTACATCTACTGTCTATCTCATTGAAGTGGTAATTTGTGGTATTTTTACGTCAAAATTGTCGAGTACATGCATTTACTAAAACCTAACACAGTGGGCTACCATCCCATGTACAGAGGCTGAAGTCCTCGAGAGCGGGCAGCCTGGGTTCAAATGTAACCTGTGGCTCCTTTCCCTCATTTCCTTCCCTACTCTCTTTCTCTCTCTCTCCGATTTCTGACTCTATCCACTGTCCTTTCTCTAAAATACAGACATAAAATGCCCCAAAAAATAAATCTTTAAAAAACATAAACATTCAAGCAAGTTGTTGTCACACAGATTATTTTTGGGGTTGGTTATTTTATCATGATTCCTAATTACAAAAAAAGTTATTAACAATGACAGACTGAAACAGAAAATGTTCACATAACTAAAATGCAAAGCTGATTAAATAATAAAATAGTCAGATGATGAACAGACTGATTCAGCTTTAATAGTTTGAAATGGCGTTGTTGTTGATGATCTCAGTGTATCGCCCAGTAAGGGCAGAGTGAAGAATACCAAGAGGATGCAGACTTGTCCAGTCAAATATCTCCTAAATGTGATTTTGCCGTTGAAGTTTGCAGAAATAGATAGTTATAAGTAGATAACTTCAGAGAACACAAGTGAGTAATGCATCATGTTTTGGTCTGAAAGCCCTTTTAAGGCCGCCGCTACACGCAAAATGTTCCAGAAGTTACCACTGAATGGAATTTATTAGGTACCAGCAGCCTTAAAACAAGCTGGATGGTCTTACAGAAAGATCACCTTCCACATTCCTCGTTCTACTGTGACAGTGACCGGGACTTAACTAATGTTAGAAGCTCCCACTTCAGCACTTTGCTCCCTGTCAACATTGCACAACTCATCATGGCCCAAACTGGGATTATGAGATGACTCAGCCAGACAGCAGGCCGAGCGTGTACATTTCAGACGGACAAAATGACATCAAAAAAAGGTGCCAGACCTCCTCGGTCAATCTGTTGTGTATGTGTGGTGTTATATGATAGCAGTAGAGAAAACATTTTTCATATCCTCTGCAGTCCCTTTCAAACACGAAGACAGCTGATACATGTAAAGCTATGATCTCTGTGGTGACAGTGGCGCAAGACAAAAATAGATTAACGCCTAGAACAACACAGAATCAGGTGCACAGAGCAGATAAACTAGGACAGACCCAACAACACATGATCGCCCTGTTTTCATCTAAAAGAAATAAAGAGTAGTTCTGTAAGCAATGGAAGAGGAGCAGGTAACAAGTCAGGAGGGGGGCGGTTTGCAAGCACACCCCAACCAACTCAGGAACAGTATTTCACACTTTTATGATAGATGACTCGAGCTGGAGGTCAAGGGCGGTAGTTAAAGTTTTTCACACACACATCTGCACAAATCTTGCAACTAGATGAGCTGCTTTGCCTGTATCTAAGCTCTGTAGTAATTCTATTATCGGGGTATTTTAGCAGTAATCACATTTCAGATTTGTCCACGAGGTACGGGTTTATGCACGGGTAAGGAGTTATAATTAACCACAGACTGTGAAAATGAATGGCGAGCCCTGAGTGACATCATCCATCTGTTCCTGCAGGGGGCGCTGGAGTCCCATCGATGGTGGTCTCCATGCTGGAAATGCTGTCTCAGTCTAACTTTCAGTCAACCTAACGACAGGCTGAGAGCTGGAGCTGAGGCGGGTTTTAAACCTCCTGACAAACCGTTACACCGCGCCCACCTGTCAATCAGGTCAGCTACACGCCTTATTGTGAATAACTCTTATCCTTCATCAAATAAAAACTGATGAGTCATCAAAACATTCACGTACAGTGTGTGTCCATCGAGACGTGAGCTAATCAGACCTATTTGTTTTTTTGAACCAGGCTGTAAACATGTTAATCTCTGCTGTAAAAACAGGCTTTTGAATGGGTGTGTGACTTCTGCAGCCAGCCTCTAGTGGACACTCGAGGAGCTGCAGGATTTTGCACTTCAGCATTGGCTTTATTTCAGAACACCTGAGGTTGCTGCTTTTAATTAATGTGATTAACAAACAGACTTCTGCTTCAGAAAAGAAAAATCATTCTTATTTAAGAAAGCATAAGAATGATGTGATGATGTGAACATGTAGATATTTCGAGGTGGAAGTTGGGAAATGTGACATCAGTTACACAGTGTCCTGTTTTCACCTCAGCGATCACCTAAACAAGGTTGTCCTTGCATTCTTCAGCTAATGTTTTACAGTAGGGACCATATTACAGGAGAATCGGTTTCCCACACTTCAGGTCTATCCTATCTCTAAGTCATGTGTAACAACTTTTTTTTAAAACAGCAGACTAATGTTTAATGCCAAACCAGCATGCACAACAATATCATTTAAAGCTCCTAGAAATCAATCCATATGCTGAGTCAGCATAGGCATTAAGAGATTCAGTGTCATCACAGCATCATGCAAAGAGATCATAGGTACAGAAGTTTGATATGGGACACTGAGAAGACGCTTAGGACAACATGTGCAAGCTTCAGCTGAGATGTTGAGATTGCATGTTGCTCCACAGAGACACTTGTTAGTTTCCATATTTCTGTCGTGTTTATCAGGATTATTCAAGAAGCCCTGCTGCAGACAACGTGTCCCCTCTTAAATCATCTCACTTAAACTGTTGTTTTGAGAAATTAGGACGAGACATCAAGACACAACAACGTGGATTATGGCCAAAGAAGATTCTGTACTTCCCGTCTCAGCGCATCAAGAAGAGTTATTATCTTTTTTAATATTCAAGTGACCAGCCCACAAGGAAGTGGCAGTAGGGAAAAAACTGTCAGACTAGAACAGACAGAACCTTTTGTAATCAATATATCACACAAAGATCTCAGTGTCCTGCCCCAAAGGTCTGCTAATAATATGAGCCATTAAAAAAGAGATACCGTCCTAAAGAACTGAACATTCAGACTGAACTGTTAAGAAGCGCCCACAGATCGTCTCCATGACGACGTTCAGACAAGTTGTAACAGCCTCTTCTATATGATCAAAAGTACACTTCTTACACTTTTTACTTTCTTATGAAACTATGATTATTAATTGTGTTGGAACACTCACTCACTCAATAAAATAATATAAAAGGTTTTAAACGTATCTCACTATGACTACACGATTAATCGTACAATAAATCACGATCTTGATTCATACATTCATGCAATCGCCTTTCTAAATGGCAGTGATTCACTTGCTGGTACTTCCCAATGCATTGAGAACAAGCTGCATTCACACTAGGTTCACATCTTTGCTTCAGAAAAATCCCAGCTTCTGTTCAGGAATCAGTCACACTCACAGCGTGAAGCAAATCATTTATTTAATTCCGACATCATGGCACTAAACTAGTGTTTTTGTCCGAGTGCAATAAAGTTTTTTGTTGAAAAATTCTGAATCGTGTGAGGGAATCGTGTTATATAAATGATGATTTGATTTATATATCCTTTAAAAACCCTTATAAACACATCAACAAACACACATACGGTCATTGTTCTGAAACATTAAAACTGAGTGTTTTATTCTGAAAATAAACCAGATTTTTTAATATTGTTTTCGGTGTCTGACTTCCTGTTCTGTGGTAAATTGATGGGTTGTGCTCTGGCATCCTGCAAAAATAGACGCCTTGTGCATCTGCTGCAGAGACGCAGCACATAAGAGCCAGTGGAGGCACGCACAGTGAACAAAGTAAAAATCTATCAGCTCTGCTGCCGTAAAGGAGCGGAGACATACCGAACATGCATCTGGTGGAATTCAGGGGTTATCAAACTCAACTGAACACAAACATGTATGGACGACTGTAAGACTGCAGTAATGTTTAACAATGCAACTTGTTCAAAATAAATTGTGCAACCCCTTCAGCTAAAAATAAGCATTTTCCTTTAAATATAATGTAAATATCAATACTTGGCGGACATGAATCGATAAAATATTGCCACACAAAACATTGTGATACTATGCTTTAAAGATTTTTGTCCCCACACCTCTAGTGTCTATCTCATTCCTCACTTCAGACGGACATTGACCCTCATGTCACAGTTATAAGTTAACTATGAATGTGTCTGTCAACTAATGCACAACAACAATGTTTATGTTGTTCTTGTATGTTATGTATATGTGTATACTACCAACCTGTCAAAGGGACTACACATGGAAAGTTTTACATATGGTTACACTGTCCCTGTTTTAATTTAATCAGAAATGCGTTGATGTCAGAAAGATTTGTAGTGAATAGTGAATTGTCCTGATTTTGTTATATTGTCTACATACTATATGTCCTGTTTTGCTCTATTTTTATGTTTTCAATGTTTGTATGTAATTTTCAATTGGGTAAATTTTATTTGTGATTGTAATTTGTTATTTTTACTGTATTTTATTTTACTTTGTTTAATCTCTTAAGGTGAGGTTTTGAGATAAGCCCTCACCTGCACATGTGTTTTATTTTTTATTTGTTTTAATTTTCTGTTTGACTCTTCTTTCAAAAAAATGTGCAAATAAACTAAACTTATTTAAAAAGCTGACAGAGTTCAGAGGTTTTGTAGCCACAAAGTCAAAAACAGTATCTGAAACTGAAGCAAAGTTAAGGATTCATTAGATAATAAAGCATTGTACATTTTATATAACTCATTGATTCTTCCATATCTCACATACTGTGTTGAAGTATGGGGAAGTGCCTGTAAAACATTCACCCATTAAATCTTCATTTTGCAAAAAAGAGCCATAAGAATCATCAGTAGAAGTCGGTATAGAGATCCATCAAACCCGATATTCATTCAGTTAAAGTTGTTGAAATTTCATGAATTAGTTGATTACAGTATTCTGCAAATTATGTTTAAAGCTAATCAGAAAACGCTGCCAAAAAAAACATCCAAACAGATTTGAAAAAAGGGAAAGCTGTTATAATTTAAAAGGAACAGAGATCTTTAATAAACCGAGATTCAGAACCAAACTGAGGGAACGTTGTTTTACTGTGAAAGGAATCTCAACAGAGAAACTAAAGAATCAAAATCAAACATGATATTTTAAAGAAAAATTAAAGCCAGTTTGTTGAATAAATATGTCTGTTTTGTTTCGTGATGCTGTAACAAACATTTATTGTGATATGTTTTGTACGGTTTATAATGAATTGTTAAGGAGGATCTATGATGGGGCTGCCAGTGGCTGTGTTCGCCTGCAGCCAATTTAATTTAATTTTAATTATTTTTGAATTAAGTGTTTTGTTTTGTTTTGTTTTAATTAATGTTTTGTGAAAGATGGATTAGTCTTCTTTCTGCTCCTTTTCATTCAAATTTTGAGATTTTATGTTTTTCTTAATTTTATTGTTTCTTTGAATGAATTCAAATTTACAAAAAAATAAAAAATAAAAAAAAGTCTGAGAGCATTGACTGTGTTTCCTCTCATTTTAAAGTTGTTCTCATTTAATCTCTTGTTCATATTGAGTTTATAATGCTTCTATATTTGTATTGTATCATGTTTATGTCTGTCTTTAAGTCTAATTCTTCTGATTTCATCTTAAAAGTCTGCAAAGGGACAGAGAGTTGTTAAATATCCACCTGCAAAAAAACCTGCTTTTATATTTTACATATGAAGAAATTATCATTATTGCATTCCCTGTTAAATATACATGTAAAATGAATAAATAAAAAATACATATTAGTTATTAAAAACAGAGAAATACATATTAGTTATTAAAAATAGAGATATTTTGAGTGTTTGTTAATGTAATAGGGAGATAAACTGACAGATGTCCGTTAACGTCACTGTGCAGCAGCAGAGGACGGTGTTAGCCTGTTAGCTCGTTAGCTCGTTAGCTCGTCACTAGCGTTACTTACGATGTACTCTCGAACTTGGCTGTGGAAATTCTGCTCTCTGATATAAACATCGTCTTCTTCCATTCTTCATATTGCAAAAATCTAAAAGAAAAAAAGAAGGCGACTACATGCTAGCTCTCACAACAGAGACAAACTCCCTCCCTCGGTCCTGACAGAGGAGGAGGAAAACCAACCGCCCCAAAATAAACCGCGTCATCACGTTCTGCGTCACACGTTCGGTTTCTTATACACGCGTCATCACGTTGTGCGTCACTTCTTCTGCTTCTTCTGTGGTAGGCAAACCAGCTTATCGGTGCATTAGTGCCACCTGCTGAATAGAATAGAATTACTTTATTGATCCCAAACTGGGAAATTGTGGCGTTACAGCAGCAGGTTATCCAAACACACAATATGAGTAAAAAAAACACAATAATTAGCTAATTTAAACATAATATAATATTAAATACAAAGTAAATAAGTACTAAAAGATATCAAAAATAAGAATGTGAATATATACAACCAGGATTTAACTAAGCATTACTAGTCTTAAATAGGAGGATTAAATATGGAAGATTAAATGTTGATGTGCAAGAACAGAGTCATAAATGGTTGTAAATTAAATATGAAAGATTAAATGTAAATGTGCAAAAACAGAGTCGTAAATGGACAGTATTGACATAAGTTAAAGTGCATGAGTGTAGACATGTTATCAGCAGAAACTATACAATATAACAGAGAGTAGACAGACAAATGAAGTGAACATGAGTGCAGGGATAATTTGTAAATTCAACATGTGCAGAACAGATGACAGTATGGAGAGACAGATATTATCATGATGACAGTTCTCTGCTCGCATGAGGTGAGCTGTTGTACAGAGTTATGGCCTTCGGTAAGAAAGATTTCCTGTATCTGTCTTTGTGACAGCGGAGTTGGATCAGTAAACTGGAGTGTAGATCAGAAACCTGGCATAGGAAAACAACAACAACAATAATAATATTAATAATAATAATAATAATAATAATAATAATAATAATAATAATAAATAAAAAATAAAATAATACATAGAAAAATAATAAATAAATAAATGCTGATTAAATTATAAAACATAAATTATAATAAATTATAATTATTATAATTAAATAATTATAATAATTATTCAAAGGCACACAGAGCAGTAAATTAACAACAGTGCAGGTAGACGAAACATTTTAACCTAAATATAAAGTGTCAATTTAAATACAACTTAAAGCTTAAACTTAACTTAGAAATACAAAATATAAAAGAGTAGATAGAAGTGGACAGTGATCAGACTAACAGATGTAAACAGAACTATGTGCATAATTATTATAATTAAATTAATTAATTAATTAATGATGATTAAATTATAAAATATAAATTATATTATTATAATAAATTTGAGGTCAGTGGTTAGTGCGCACGTCCCATGTACAGAGGCTGTGGTCCTCCAAGCAGGCTTCTCGGGTTCGAATCCGACCTGTGGCTCCTTTCCCTTGCGAATGGGCGGGTGGAGGAAGGCAGAACTGGAGATGGGGTTATATTTTAAAGTCTGCTAAAGCGCTCATTATACTGAAGAGTAGCAAAAGTGAGGGGAGGACCGGATGTATTATAGTAGAAATACAGATTATGTTAAACAGAATCATTAAGATGGGTAACAATGTCAGGTTTGCATGGTTACCTGCCCTCTGTTTCTAATTGGCTAGTGTACGCACTAACTAAATATGCAAGAGTCTTACATGTTTTTCCAACAGAGGCTGGACCAGCGACTTTAAAAAAAACATTTTAGGGGAAAAATAAAGAGTATACCCATTTATTCAGGCACCACTATAAACACTGGACAGGAGGGACAGTGTGGTAATGACAAGACTGAGACTGGGTCACTGTGCACTAACTCATGGACTGGCAATGGTTGGTAAGCACCCTGATGGAAAATGCACCTGTGGAGAGGTAGCACCAACTATCACACCTTATCCAAACAGGAAGGGGAGTCACTTCTCAGCAGGGAGCACTGTGAAACATTAAACACTGATATAACATTTCCTCATCGCACTGGGCTGTGTGCAAGAATCTAAGGCAGTGGTGTCCAAACTTTTTTTCTTGTGGGCCAAAATTGTCGTGTCAGAATCGCTCGTGGGCCACAGGTTTTGTTTTTTAGAATATAGTTGAAAAAATAGTAAGGCTTTGTAGATCAGAATCAAAAGGCTCGCTAAAGAAACCCTTTAATAAAATAAATCAAATATTTAGATTTCTTCGTTCTACTTTATTTGTTTTTTTCTCAGAGCCTGTAACGTGGTTCAAGCTTTCTGCATTTAGCTCAGGTCATTAAATGGTTAAACAACAGTCCGCTTGTTTGCAAAAACTTTGCACAAGTTTTTTTTCAGAGTTTACAAAAAAAATGTGGAAAATAGTAAAAGCTGTAGATTTAAAAAAAAAAAACAACAACATACATGTTACTGAACATTTTCTATTTTAGGAATATTGTTCAGCCCTTGAAAAAGAAAAATAAGATAATGTGCCGATCTTAATCAAGGCCTCAAAATTTTCTGATTCTTCATTTGAAGTCACGGGCCGCAAATGGCCCTCGGGCCGCACTTTGGACACCCCTGCTCTAAAGCATCCAAATCGATTTTATTTATGACCTGTTGAGGGCAGCAAATCGCTTTGGCTGCGTCTAGTCTGCAGGAAATCTAAACGAAGAAGAAGAAGGAGGAAGCAACAATGTTGTCCTCATGGAAACACATGTGTGGTTTAAGGTATTTATTTGTTTAAACGTCTGATATTTATCCGTGTTTATTTATGAAGCAGCTTTAAGTGAGCCAAGCTGAGAAACTATTATCTTTAAAGAAAGTCAGTCTGCGCTTTAGTTCGCTTTAGTTCGCTTTGGTTCGCTTTAGTTCGACGTTAGTTGTACAAATGAAGGGGAAATGGAAGCCGAACAGCAAGAAGAAGAAGAAGGGAAACGAGGTGTTGCAGAAGTACATGGTGGCAGTGGATGAGTTTGTTAAAAAGAGTGGCACTGAGGAGGTGGAGAGTGACCATGCTTTAAGGTTTGTGAAAAAGAAAAGCAGAAAGGAGCTGCGCAAAGACAAGAGACTGATGAAAAAGGCCAACATGAAAAGTCATTATGAGGGAAAGAAGAGTATTAGTTTAGCTGGTGGTGATGATGATGGTGACAACTCTGGGACAGCAGCTGAGAAACAGAAGAAGAAGAAGAAGAAGAAGAAGAAGAAGAAAAAGGACATGTCAGAAGCTCCTGCAGAAGATCAGCCTGACAACACTAAAGCAAAGTCTTCCTCCAAGACCGGCAAGAAGGTCAACAAACTCCAAGAGTCCAGGAGAATGGCGCTGCTGGAGGCGAATGAAGACGAGGACAGGGAGATAAAGAAACTAGAGCGGTACTTGGGGATGAATAAGAGAAGGAACAAAAAAAGTCTGCCTCAGTCGTTTGTGGCCGACGGACTCGATTACATCCTGGGCGTGCTGGACTCCGGCTCATCAGCTGCTGCAGGCGTGTACGGCGACAACGCTGATGATGATGATGATAACATGGACCTGGCCAAGGAGAACTTTGAAAAGCTGGATGATGATGATGATGAGGACGAGTCTCAGCCGTCGGAGGAAGAGGAATCTGGAGATGAGATGGGGAGTGAAGCCGGCGATGAAGACTTGGAGTCATTGGATGAAAATGAAGAGGAGGAGGATGATGATGATGAGCGAGCAGAGGAGGAAATGGAGGAGGAGGAGGAGGATGATGATGAGCGAGCAGAGGAGGAAGTGGAGGATGACCTGGAGGAGAGTGATGCAGCCGACTCCGACAATGACGACGAAGAGGAACCAGAGGAAGAAGAAGAAGGAACGAGCGACATCACCACAACGGACTCAAAGTCAGAGACGGTGAGTTCAGAAATATGTGCCTCCTGTTATGATGCCATTAAGTGTCTCATGGAATCTTTGTATCTTAACTGTAAGCTTCATGTTTGAAGGTCCAGGTGAATGCCGCGGCGGGGAAATACGTGCCGCCTCACTTACGAGGCACTGGCGACGATAAACGCAGGGCGGAGCTTGAGAAGCTGAAGAGGAACGTGAAAGGCTTGGTGAACAGGTAACTTATCTCTCAAACACATAAAGACAGAACACAAGAACATTTTGCAGAGGGTGATTTAAGACTGTCACGTCTGTTTTGTCTCCTTTTGAACGGGTATGAAGCGTTTTTTAAGGTGATATAATACAGACAACTACGGAGGCCCTGAAGGCCCAAAAAGCAAAAAAAAAAATTTTGGGCACAAGACAAGTTTGTCTCTAACTTGTACATTTAGGAAAACATTTAATCTTTTTTGGACTTCAGGTAGAAAACAGTCGGTGGAGTGATGAAGACTGTAAATAGTGTCATTACCCAGTTTGTCCAGCAGAGGGTGCTCAAACTCCAATATGAACTTGCAGTGAAAACAGGGCCTGACAGATTCTATTATATTCATAATAACAGATAACGGCGCTAAATAATTACCCCGTTAATTAACCGCTTTCTCGCTTCCTCAGGCTGAGCGAGCCCAACATGGCGTCCATCAGCGGTCAGCTGGAGGAGCTTTACATGAGCTGCAGCAGGAAGGACATGAATGACACGCTGACAGAGGTGCTGCTCGCTGCCTGCGTGACGCCGTCCCTGATGCCTGACAGGCTGCTGATGGAGCACGTGCTGCTCGTCAGCATCCTCCATCACACCGTCGGGCTGGAGGTAAAGGAGTGTGTGCGTGCGTGTGTGTGTGTGTGTGCGCGCGTGTGCGTGTGTGTGTGTGTTGTTATCTCTGTGATGTCGACAGGGGGGATAACGATTGTGTAAGTTTTACTTTCTGGAGAGGATTTCCTTTTGAAGAGTTTGAGTTTGGTTTTCTGATCCTCTGAGTTAACGAGTTGTTTTTTTTCAAAGGGATCAGAATCTCTCACACACCTTCACTGTAAGCTAATGAGGGGTAGTGATATCTAACACCCCGGTTCTCCTTTTACTCAAAGTGTAGTAGGATCGTTATCTCTCGGTGAGATCGTCTCCGTCCTGTGAACGACCTCAAACTGGATCATAAAGAGCTGCGTTCTGTTTGGTCTCCACACAGTCTGAGAACATTATTTAATGACACTTTTGGACTTTTCAACAATTGACCCTCTGTTAAGCCCCGCCCTCACCAGAAAGTAAACCTCTGTTAAGCCCTGCCCTCCTTAGTTGCCGTTTCTAGGTTAGACCAAATCTCTTGTCTCCGGGCTCCTTCCCATTCAAAAGTGCCTCGAGATTTGCCGACTTTAATTTGTATTTAATTGATTCGATTTTTTTTTTCTAATGCCCGAGAGAAAGTTTGTCAAACGGGAAGGAGCCCAGCAACGGTTGCTATGAGACGGGGCTCTCTGATTGGTGAGTCAGAGAGACAACAAAGAGTCAATTCTCATTTTGTTATTTTGAGGGCTGCTTATGTGTTTGAACCAACGACGGGATTTGCCCAGTGATAAGAACTGAATCATGTGTGTGATTGTGATATACCATTTTCCAGGTCGGCGCTCATTTCTTAGAGACGGTCGTGCGAAAGTTCGACGAGGCGTACAAGAATCCGGCTGAGAGCAAAGAGTGCGATAACCTGGTGGCGATCGTGGGTCACCTCTATAACTTCCAGGTGGTGCACTCTGTCCTCATCTTCGACATCCTCAAAGTGCTGGTGGGAGCCTTCACCGAGAAGGACGTCGAGCTGGTTTTGTTCGTGCTGAGGAACGTCGGCTTCGGCCTGAGGAAGGACGACGCCCTGGCTCTCAAAGAGCTCATCTCGGACGGGCAGCGCAAGGCCAGCAACGTGGGCTCCAAGTTCACAGATCAGACCAGAGTAAGACCAACAGGACTCAGATTCACCACTTTGAATTTACCCGACCTCCTCAAGCAAATACAAAGTCATGGTTTGTTTGTGTCATCAGGTGCGTTTTATGCTTGAGACCATGATGGCTCTGAAGAACAATGACATGCGGAAGATTCCAGGCTACGATCCCGAGCCGGTGGAGAGACTGAGGAAGCTGCAAAGGACTCTGGTTGGTGTTGTCTTTTCACACATACACTCCTTCTCCTTCTGAAAAACATTGTTTCAGGGCGAGCTGCACGTGTGAACACAACCCAGACATTAACAAACTGGAGAACAGGAAACATGCAGCAGCAGGTTGATTAGAGCACAGAGATGGTAGAGGTGGCGTGCAGACAGTCTATGGTCGTGCAGCGATCACAGGTGAATAAAGGTCACCACCCCCTCCCACTGGCTCCAGGTGAATTCTCCTGATTATATCCTGCTGCGTTCTCACATCAGCTCACTCTGACTTTCTGCAGAATAAACACGAGGAGGCTGGAGGAGAAACTCTGAAAACATCAGGAGTGTTTCAGGAGGTTTCTGCAGGTGTGAAATCACTAATGCAGTTTTCTGTTAGTTCATAGATGCCTCTCTTGCACCACCAGGTGGCTCCACAGTTCCACCTTTTATAGACCCAGTGTACAGAGCACTGCAGTTTCTTTCATCATGATTTTTAGTGTGACCTTAATCAGAGCGCCTTATTTCTTGTATTTCTGAAATGATTTTGTGTTTGCGTCCTTTTGCTCCACTCATGGTTATCTCTGTGTCCTCAGATCAACCGCAGTGCAGGAGGCAGTGACGTTAAACTGAGGGTCTCTCTGGAGAATCTCCTGGCAGCAGAGCAGGTGGGCCGCTGGTGGATCGTCGGCTCCTCGTGGAGCGGAGCGCCCATGATCAACAAAGAAGAAGGGAACGCTTCCTCCAAACAGGGCGCCGCTGAAGGACAGGTACTACAACCCTGTATTTGAGATATTAGACTTCTGATTTGACTCTTTGTTAGGTGGGGGTTGTTTCTGTAGTAGATGGACAATGATGAAATTGTGAAACAGACTGTGGATCATCTTAGGATTTATTCAGCCGTGGTCAGACAACACAGAAACACAACACACATGGCTGACCCATGCTGACCAGGATCTCACAATCGCTTGCAATCATTGGCAAATTCTTCATCTTCACAGTGTTGCTTATATTCTGCTAGAAGGTACAGCCCACAAATTCGTGGCTGCTTCGGTTCATCTCTAAAAGGCTAGAAAGAAGAATCACCTTGACTCGTAAATATCAGACGTATACATCTCTTCAGTCTCAGAGTCACATTTCCTTTTCAGCTCACAACAGACACTTCAATCCAAATATAACTCTGCTGCTATGAGGTCTCTTACACATGTGTATTACAGCTTCACAAACCTAAAAGAAGAATTACTCTTGGATGGTTGACACAATTTAAAGATATATCCACAAAATTATCAAGATGAATGAATCCATGAAACTACGTACTAACACTCTTTTATATATCTACAAATAAGATTGTTTTGTTTTCCCGTGTTGGCTTCATTAAAAACATCCTGTACTGTTATATAACCTTTAAATATGTCCGTACAGCTCAAGTATAAGATACATGAAAACAGACGTCAGATTCATAATCTTTGAAGTTGAAGAAGTGTCCCGGTTACCTCCGATAAAGTTAAAAAATCTGCGGTCCAAAAGTTTACTGTAAAGATGAGCAGGACCAGAACCATTCAGTGTTTTCTCACCAGAATCCTTTATGGACACGTCGGCTTGAGAAGTCGGTCTTGTTTCTGAGTGTATCCAGGTCACTTTCTGACTTAACCCGATGTCGTCGTTCCTCGTGTTTCAGTTTAGCGCCAAAGTCCTGGACCTGGCTCGCAAACAGAGGATGAACACTGAGGTCAGAAGAAACATCTTCTGTGTGATCATGACCAGCGAGGATTACCTGGACGCGTTTGAGAAGCTGCTCAGGTTTGTCGTCCTCGTCTGCATGTTTCACTTCAGTGGTGCAGCTTTAAGAATCCTTTTCTGAGTTTAAGAGTCCTGCCTCATAGTCCACTACGTTGCACCTTTTGTACATTTTGTGTTTTTTATTTTATATTTTTAAATTCTATTTTATATATTGTAATAGCTTCTTATTCTGTATTATTTAAGTTGTTGCTAGTTCTGCTTTATTTCCTTGTTAATTGTTTAGCACCAATACACAAAGTCAAATTCCTTGTATGTGTAAATGTAGTTGGCAATAAACCCAGATTCTGATTCTGATTCTGATTCTTTTGGTTTCTCTCCGTGTTGAAGGATGGGCCTGAAGGACAAACAGGAGAGAGAGATCGTTCACGTTCTGATGGACTGCTGCCTGCAGGAGAAAGCCTTCAATGCTTATTACGCCGTGCTGGGAGAAAAATTCTGCTCCCACGACCGCCGCTTCCAGGTAAACTTGAACTTCAACAACTTGTGACTGTCAAAAAAAAAAGTTCTATCTATTTTAATTCTGTACCTGAGCACACACTGTATTTAATTTTCGATTTTCAAAATAAAGCTTATTGTGATTCTTGAAGGAATAACAGCTCAATATAAAGACATCATGCATACAGAATAGTTTAACATTGTTATTAATCTTTATGTCAGGGTGGGCAAACTGGTAGACCCCCCAGCAATAATGCCTGACCCCTGAGAGAGAGAGAGAGAGAGAGAGAGAGAGAGAGAGAGAGAGAGAGAGAGCTGGTCTGCTGCTCGGACGTAGACCTCACTGAGATCCTAGATTTCTAAACTGTGTGCAGGAATTTAAAATGTGAATATGTGCAGACAGTTTAGGAAACCGTCTGTAATGATTTTTAAATCATGGGAACAGATTTGTAAGAAGCTTTGGAACAACCTGCACTCTGATTTTAATCTGAAAAACCTCAGTTACCCTGAATGTTCTGAAATCCTCAGTGAGGAGTCTTGAATCCAAACCTTCTGTTGGTTTAATGTGTTCTGTTTGAGATGTTGAAACCATGTTGCTGAGCATCTTACTCAGGTCTCTGATCCCAAATGGGACCGACCCCGGATAAATAAAGGTTAAAATTAAAAAAAACATCTCTTACTGTAACCGTGCAGGTCATGGTTGAATACTTAAATGACAACAAACATGATTTCAGGACGGATGTTATCAAAGTATGATCCAAATTTTCTTCTCTGTATTCAGTTTTAAAATCGTGTTTTTAAAGTTAAAGGTGAAGAAGAGGAGCATTCCTGTTTGAACTGCATCCTCATTGTGTGTGTGTGTGTGTGTGTGTGTGTGTGTGTGTGTGTGTGTGTGTGTGTGTGTGAGAGAGAGAGAGAGAGAGAGTGTGTGTGTGTGTGTGTGTGTGAGAGAGTGAGAGAGTGTGTGTGTGTGTGAGAGAGAGAGTGTGTGTGTGTGTGTGTGTGTGTGTGAGTGTGACCACCCGGTCTCTTAACCTGTGTGTGACCCGCTGCGTGTGGCCTTCACTTCACCTCTGCAGTGTGGGAGCCTCTCACACCTTTACCTCTGATATGAGTCCACTCAGACTGTGAGGACAAACAATGGGGGCGAGACCGCACTTCCTCCCCTGCACGCCGCCGGGTCTGTATCAGAAACTGACGACCATTGTCCTCATCAAAGAGCTCAGAGCAGAGCCGGCGGGAATGTTTGCTTTTCACATGTAAACTGCATCTGTTCCCCGAGGATTACCTGAGCAGAGAGGCTGTTTGTTGTCTGCAGTCTTTTCTCATCTCGTTATCATAAACTCTGAGTTTAACTTAATGTTCTTTTTGTTTTTTCTCTTTAAGATGACTTTCCAGTTCAACTTATGGGACAAGTTCAGGGATCTGTCAAACCTTCCCAGCAGCACCTTCAACAACCTGGTCCAGCTGGTCACGCGCTTCCTCCAGAAGAAGAGCCTCTCTCTGTCCGTTCTTAAAGTAAGCAAAGCGCCATCTGCAGGTCGTAAACTTCCACTCTGCTCAGTCCGCCTTTTAATGTCAGTGATTCTTTTATCTGTGTGTTTTTTCTGTGTAGGTCATCGAGTTTGGAGAACTCGATAAGCCCACGGTGCGCTTCTTGCGTCAGGTGCTAACCAAACTTCTAAAAGAAACCGAGCCCGAGGACCTCGCCGCCATATTTGGAAGGTGAGCTTCGTTTTTTCATGCACTAAAAAAATGGAAATTAAAGAAGCGCTGATAAGAAAACTGGCAGCTCTGTGACGCTGAATGCTAACATTAGCATGCTAAGAACTAAAAAAGCTCCTGTGAGGAGTTTGAAACCGTGCATGAAATAAAGTGAAATCTATACCGATGTCTGCAGACGAGATCATCGGCGTCAATAATTATTTTTCTAAAGTTATTTTGAATGTCTGAAACTATGAGGAGGTTCAGAATCGGCAAAGAGGAAAGACGTGCTGTTTTTGTCCACAGGGGGCGCCAAAGTTCCTCACAGGAGCTACAAGCAGTTTTAAAGGAGCGATATGTAACTCTGACCCCGAGTGTTTAAAATGGGTACTGCAGTCTAAATTCAAAACACTGGAGAGAGCAGAGCGTTGGAGAGTACAGCCAAGGCCAACAGGAAAGTTGTTAGATTTACAGGATCAAAAAAAATATTAGAGAAATCCAAAATTTGGACCTCATGGTGCCAAAAACAGAAATATTAAGTAGATTAAAGTCTGTGAGATTCGACGTCCTCATCATGTCGTTACAGGGATGTTTAAATTTCACTCTGCTAGCTCAGCTGAAAGTCTATTCTACCTGTTCAGAAAGGTTAAGCCCTTTTAACCCACATCTTGTGACACAACTTCTCTTGTGAACGCCTGAAATCAATGTCCCTCATTGTCTCCCCTCCGCCAGGATCTCAGGAATTCCCAAGTTGGGAATGCTGCGGGAGGGCTTGAAGCTTTTCATCAGTCACTTTCTGCTGAAGAATGCTCCGTCACCGGGAGCAGCTGAGCAAGCATCGGTGCTGTCAGAGCGCGCTCAGGTCGCCTCCAGAGCCATGGAGGCCAAAGAGGCCAAGCTCAAACTGTAAAACACACACACACACACACACACACAGACTGACCTCACTAAACTGTGGAGAAGAAGGATTGTAAGAACACAAACCAACAGTTTTCTGTGATGTGTGTTTTCCTCGAGGAGTTCTTGTACAAAGTTTTTGTTTTTATCTGAAAACACCGATGCCTTTAGAGACTCACAGATCTCAACACTCTTTGATGCATTGTGTATTATATTGTGTGTAATAAATAACTAAGGTTTGATCATTAACACCATTTGTTTTGTTAACCCTTTGACATTTACATATTCTACCTCCAAATTTTTATTTAATTTTTTTAATTTAACCAAGATGGAAACTCGCTGACCTCAATAAAAAATCTATTTTTCAAAGTGTCCTGGTCGAGACGGGAAGCAGCACAATGTACAGAGTTTAACACAAACAACAAGCAGCCACACAAACAAATACAAATAAAAACATGATTAGACAATAAAAACCCAAATAACAGATTTAAGCAGCAAATGTTTGTATAGATGATACACAAACACATCAGGGAGAACATCTACAGCCAGATGTCATTTAGACATTTGTCCATTTGTTTACAGCTTTTTTAAAGGAGCAGTATGTAACTCTGACACCTAGTGGTTAAAATGGGTACTGCAGTCTACATTCTAAACATCATAGAGAGCTGTCTCCCCCCCCCCCTCCTCTCTAGAGTCCATGCTCACTCAGGTCACCATGTGGTGGACTCTGAAGCTTCAGTGTTTATCCAGCTCTGCATGGGTCTGTAAACCTTTCTGTGTTCTAACCTCTCTCCATTTTTCAAAAGCATCTCCAATATTGATCCTAGTTTGAGCACGTTTCTGCTCGTGGAGCTTATTAGAAACATGCAGAGGCTTTTTAGGTCGGGTACAATCACTTCTATCTGAACCACTTCTCTTGACCACTTCCATCACTGCAACACCTGTTGACCTGATAACTGCTCTCATATCTGGCAAACCGAGGGGCGTCCAAAACGAGCCGTGTTGTGGGGGTCGCCTCCTTAAAAGCGAGCACTTCAACATAGCATGTTTCCTTAATGATCAGATAGTAAGATACCTTTATCATCTCACTCTCTACACATCTTACTGATTGGACTTTTAAAACAAGAGTCATTTAAACGTCTTTACTCTCTAAAAGTTTGACTTCTCTCCTGCATCAGCTCTAATCTTTTATCATTTCTTCTTCTATGACCTGCGTTTTCCCTTCGACCTCGTACACACAGTCCATTACAGGAGCTAATGTTGTTAAGTTCACACAGCTGGAGTTATTGTTCCCGCTTTAACGGAGTCTATTTACTCTGGTTTACAACAGAAACACACACTAATACAGTCTATCGCGAGCTTAAACACAACTGATCTGTGAATGTTTGTACAACTGTGTTTCGGTCCCTTTCTCTTCATATCTCCACTCGCCTCCTGCGACAGCGACAAACACGAGCAGCGAGAACAGAGAGGGACGGCGCTGTGGTTTCATTCAGTGTTTACACGCTCTGATGAAGTGACCCCCGGGGGCCGTGAGTCTGGTCTCTCCTGTTTGCTCGCTGACGCCGGCCTCTGCCCGCATGGTTAGCATAGCAGAGTCGTTCTGTTACATTTGATACTTGCTCTTATTAATAAGCTCCCGTCAGTGGCGTCTGTATCAATCAAGAGAGGCCGGAGCTTTGTTGGAGGTCACGAACGGGCCACCAAGGTCAACCAAAGGAAATCTACTTCAGTCGCTGCGTCGTTATATTTTATTTGTTAAACTCGTGGAGATTAAAAATGTCTTCTCCAAAGAGTCCTGGTCGAGACGGGCAGCAGCAACAACAAACAACGAGCAGCCGCACATACAAAAAAAAAATATTATTAGACATTAAAAGACTCAAATAATAAATTTAAACAGCACATGTTTGTATAGATCATCCACAAACAACGGGGAGAAAAATAAATACAGCCAGATGTCATTTAAACATTTGTCCATTTGTTTACAGCTTCTTTAAAGGAGCAGTATGTAACTCTGACTCCTAGTGTTTAAAATGGGTACTGCAGTCTAAATTCTAAACATCATAGAGAGCTGTCTCCCCCCCCTCCTCTCTAGAGTCCATGCTCACTCAGGTCACCATGTGGTGGACTCTGAAGCTTCAGTGTTTATCCAGCTCTGCATGGGTCTGTAAACCTTTCTGTGTTCTAACCTCTCTCCATTTTTCAAAAGCATCTCCAATATTGATCCTAGTTTGAGCACGTTTCTGCTCGTGGAGCTTATTAGAAACATGCAGAGGCTTTTTAGGTCGGGTACAATCACTGAACCACTTCTCTTGACCCGCTTCCATCGCTGCATCCAATCAGAGCAGCTCGTTAAGTCTCAGCTCTTTTTCTTATTCATTCGTTCAGAGTAAAAACAGGAGCAGCAAACTTTTCCCCCCGGTTCAGTTCTGACTTTTTTAAACAGACTTTAAGAAAAGGGACTGAGGCTGAAGATTTTGAGTCCCTGACCCCGACTGATGGAGGTCAGAATTGAAAAGATTCAAAGAGAGGCCTCGTGTGGATGGCAGTACAGAGGTATGACCTTGCAGATCCCTGACACAGAGACTAAAGGTTTGAGCAGCACTGGTGTCTTTACGGAGACATAATGGGGGCTACTGGGAGAACAACTGGAGAATGTGTGAGTTCAAAGGTGGAGTCAAGTGGGATCAATAGGCCCACTGTGCAGTCCATACACGGGCCATTGTCTGCAGCCCCGAGCCACACAGACTCGCCGTCAGCTTCACCTGGCGCTCGCAGGTTGGCCATGACCCTCGGCTGAACTTTGATTTAGTCCGCTAAAAAGCCAAAAGCAAACAGCCGAAGATAACCAGCATGTCGCTCAGTAATCCCGCTACAAACGGGACGGAATCAGTCCGACGGCTCCTGTAGCTTTACCGCTGATTACAGAGGGAACAATGGCGAGGTGCTGATGCAGAATGTAAACACACGGGGTGGATGACAGTTTCCCCATTCGCTTTTCATCATTATTCCATCTGTGACACAACGCAGAAACCAACACGGTTACATCCGTATGAATAGATTAGGCACACCTTTAATAAATTCATCTTCCATGCTTGTAAGAAATAAACACTGACGGGTATATTTGTAGAGGTCGTTTCTGATTTGTCTCGTCTTTAAACATGACTCAAAATTTAAGTTTTTAGTGTTTGGACGGGACGGCTCGGGATATTTTTAAATTCTTAGATAATCTGCTGTTTGTGTTTTTTATTTTTTATATTTTTTTATCGTGTCCTTTGCTGCAGGGCTTCTTCTCACCTTCCAGATTCCACCGCATTGCGAACAATTACAGTAAAGTATCGTAAATGAAGAACTCGGGAAAACTCCAATCATCTTTAGAATTATTATTTGTACAGCACTTTTTTAATGCAGGTGACAAAGTGCTTCACAGTGTGCAATAAAAACAAACAAGAGGGCGCCGGATAGCCTGGCGGTTATGTTTGCGTGCCCCCATGTATGGCGGCTGTAGTCCTTATTACGGCGGCCGTGGGTTTGAATCCGACCTCGGCCCTCTGCTGCATGTCGCCCCCCCACCCACTCTCTCTCCTCCCAACATTTCCTGTCTCTCTTCAGCTGTCCTCTCTAGTAAAATCAAAAAGGGCCGAAAAATATATATTTAAAAAAAGCAGACAGGCCGACAGAATTACAAAATTAGAAATAAAATAAAAATAACAGAGTGAAAGCGTTTTGTAGTAGAGAAATGAAACGGACACACTGGGGCCCCTGAAAGGTAGCGTGAACAAGCCTCTCTGCAGACGCCATGTATTCAAATCAGTGCATGTGTGGATCAGTAGCTATATCCTCAGCCTCAGCTTTTGGAGCTGACTTATTGCCGCCTCAGGGTAAGTCCTTTATTTTCTACCATCCTTATTTTTGTGCAGGTCTTGGTGCGTGCAAAGTCCAGCATCACTGGTCCGACATTTAAGTTCAATGGGACGTTAACATCACCAACAAAAAGCAGTCTAAACCATTTTAAGGTGTATGTGGTATCATATCTTAAATTTAGGATGGGTTATGATTTTGCCCCACATGCAGAGGGGCCCCTGAAAGCCCCCCCCCCCCCCCCCCCCCCCCTTTATGAGCGGCCTTGCATGTAGGAAAACTTTGTGAAAATAAGTGTAGTATTATTTCTAACTCTTAAATTAAAAACCAAACTTTTTGAATATGTGGAGAGTTATTCTTCAAATGCTTTCAGCCACCTTGTCGCTCAGCGCGCCGTTTGAAGGCTTTCCTTAACGCGAGCCCATTGCCAGTGTGGTGTGAAATGTTTCCCCCGTCTGCCTGCCTACTTGCTGTTTGCTCTCACTGCACGTTTGCACACATCCGACAGCGCTATTAACAGTAATTCCCATGACCCGAGCTGTCAGAGCAAGGAGAAAAACACCAGCCTCTGTCCGCGTCCGCGCCGCATCACACCGCCGTAAATCAAAGGGGGACTATTTTCTTTAAACAAGAAAAAAAAAACTCACTCAACTGAGATGTATACAAAAAAAAACACACTTTATTTCACATTGTTTGCACCAAGAATGACGCTAAACAAATCATCCAGCATGCACTTGTATTACTTTTTTATAAATACAGTATATAAAAATAAACATAACTTTTTTTTCCAGCGTAAATTTGAATCACTACGGGACGCCATGAGGAACAAAAACAGGCCAAAGTAAGAACAGACATTGAACCATCAGTTGTGGTGTGAGCTGAAGGATATTATTGAACTTTATTGCCTAATAATGAAGCATCGTATAGAATCCTGAGCCAGTTTACAGCGAATTAAAAACCATGCAATGAGTCACAGTTCACCTGCAGCCGAGTGCTGAAAGGTGAGTGAGCTCTCCTGAATTATTGCTTTTCACGTTGATCAAACTGTTGATATATTTGACCCTAATTTATATTCTTCTTGACAAAACAAATGCTCATAAGGTTCATTGGAGGATTACATGCAGCTGCATTTTTTTTTAATGGTGACCACCCCCACACCCCCCCATCAGTCTTTATAAACGGAGCTCGTCACCTCCGGCCCTCTCCGTCTTCAGGGCTGCGGGCTGATGTCGCTGCCGTGGTTCCTTTCGTCGTCCGATGAGCAGTCCGACGAGTTGTACAGGAAGTGATCCCCCTCGTCGTCGTCGTCACTGTCTCTGAAGTCTCTTATTCTGCCGTTTTTTGAGTCTGTCTTGCTTTTATAGTCCGACTGTTCGAGGCCCTCGGATTTCTCCTGGCTGCTCTTGCTGCCCTTCTTGTTCTCGGCCTCCTGGGCCGCCTGCTCTTTGGCCTTCTTACTCCTCTTCCACTTCATGCGTCTGTTCTGGAACCAGATTTTCACCTAAAGAAAGAAATAAAAACACATTTATTTAAATGTATTTATCCATTTGAACCTACAGAGGAGGCTATCGCTTTGCGTAATGACGCGTAAACTTTGCGTAAAGGTTGACTATCTCACCTCCACGGTTTTACAATTATCCTGAAATTTATTTTATCCATACAATTATTTGATATATCTCGTTGATACACAGACAAAATCAATTATTGGAGAAACTTGATGACATTTACAAATGCATTTTTTTTTAAAATAAATGTTAATTTTCAAAGTGCACAGCAAAAAACAAGACAAAACAAAACAATGGAATTTAACAGGACAGCACCAAGACTCACAGCCATGGAACAACATTTAACCTCATGTGTTACAAACTGCAGGAATCTTTAAAAACTACAAATTTTACAAATTAAATTTAAACCAAAGGAGTAAAAAGGGAAACTACTCGTGCAGAAATAATCTGAAACAGTGCGGATATGTAATCTTTTAAAAAAAAAATGAAATAAAGAAACTAATCATGAATGTGCTGTTAATTTGAAGACAGAGGAAACTAAGTGTGATTTGTCACCTGAGTTTCTGTGAGCATGAGGGACGTGGCCACTTCAAAACGCTTGGGTCGGGACAGGTACTTGTTCAGTTTGAACTGATGCTCCAACTCCAGCAGCTGCTGACTCGTGAATGCAGTTCTTGGTCTTCTGCATTTGCCCAGCAAGTTGGACTGCGCCTGAGCTGCAATAACAATAAAAATCAAACATTTAATTAACACATTATTTCAGTTATTTTCTGGCATCAACTGAAAACTAAGAGATTAAAAACGAGGAGGGCCTTTCCCAAAAGCTGACAGCTATCTGTTGCACTATAGTGTCATAATGTCTACATTTCTCTGCTCATGCTTTAAGCTACAAGGTCATCCACTTATGAATATTTTCCATGCAGGAGTTATTTGCCTCTTCGTTTGGAACAAATCTGCTAAAACGAGCAAAAACAAAAAAGGCAGTATCTGGTGAGCAAATAGCATGTCGACTGTGGGTTTCACACTCCTCCGCCACTTTCCCACTGTCCATTATCTGTCCATTTTAGTTCCTCTCAGAAAAACCCATCAGTGTGTGACAGCCTCTCCATTCAGAACATCACATATCGGAGGGAAATATGCGCAGAAAAATCTCTTAAAAAGCTAACTCTACTTTTAGGGAAATAAAAATGATAACGCTTTCTATATCCGAGTGTGAGGAACAGATTAGAAGAGGCCCCTAATGTTTCATCATGAAGGTCTCAGTATCTTTTTATAGACATCATTTTTATCAGCAGAATTATAAAACACAAAATCAGCCTTTTTTTTTGGCTACCATGCTTTATTGTTTTTTTTTTTTTAGGATTTCAGTGCCAGAAGGCTTTAAATAAAAACATCTACTTACAATTAAAGTCTGACATTTTGGGCAGCATCATCCCGGCCGTGGAGACCCGCAGCCAGTGGTCCAGCTGGAAGGTGCTGGCTGTCAGTTTGATGGGATCGTTGTGGTGATGATGGGAGCCGTGCGGGTAGGAGGAGTAGGACAAGGCAGGGTGTTGGCCTGCGAGCGCAGCCGCGGAGTAAGTGTACATGGGATGACCGTACAGAGCCTGTGCGGGGATTCCTGCGGTGGTCTGCGGGTGTAATCCAACCATGCTGTGTGGACTGTTGAGAAACCCCGGTTTAGGAATCAAACCGCAGGTGGAAATCCTCGGAGGAGAGGGGGTCTCTGTGCGTAAAGACTCCGCGCTGGTGCTCAACTCCGAGGATCCAACGCGGGACGGGATGATGGAGGAGGAGGACAGGGAGGTGACCAGCGCCAGCGGAGAGGTCTGCACTTTGGGGGTATCAACTGCTAACAGCGCGTCAATTCGAAAGTTTTTGGACTTCTCCATCGGGGCCGCCTGATGCGCGTCCTTGTCGCCTCTTGCCTGCCTGTTAACGAAAGGAGAAGTAAAGCGCCGTTTTCCCACCTCTCGACAGTTCTGATATGCTCCAGAGTGTGAGAGTGGAGCTCCGTGTCACACTTAATCCCCGACAGATGGAGGCGATTGGTGCAGCCGGCTGCAGGGGGGCCGGCCCACGCGTCACAGAAACCAACACCGCCTCTCTGCTCTCCTCACTGAGCAGCAGCGCGATTACTGCCTTCATAAATTCACTTTTAAAGAAAAATGGCGCAAAATATAGAATGAGAACAATTCAATTAAAGCTGGATGCATTTTTTTTATTGCCTCTATTTAGGCCTAATTCATGTACAGTGTTTGTTTGGAGTACAGCTGTCCAAAGGGAGTAAGTCTGCTCCTCTGGCTGCTTATTTTTTTCTGGGACTGTCCTGAGGTTTAAATATCCAACATAACAAAGATCACCATTAACACGAATTAAAACAATCAAATATGTAAATCCCAGTGAGTTCATGGGTTCAATATTTTGAGTTCTGCACTCTTTATTTATTTTTCCAAAAGGCGTAAAGGGTCCAGATTTTCTTCTTTGATTGGCCTGATTAAAAAGCAAAGGGCTTGCTTTAACTCGAGCTGCATGCATTATGCAAAATAACTTTATTTATGATACACAATAAAAAAATAAATAAAACATTGACTTTATAGGCCTAACATAGGAAAGTATTTGGATGCGTTTTTGATGTAAAACTGGATTTTCAGTTCAGGCCTATTTTTGTTAAAAAAGCAAAAGAAGAAGGCCTACCTACATATTTCCTTTTGTTGAGGGGTTAAATAAAAAAAATCAAAGCATGCTCAAACATGAACATCTTGAGCCGGAGCTCCCTGAGAGGCCAACAGGGAAATTTAAGTAAAAGCCCTCCTTCTGTCGCTGCAGAGCTGAGGCTGACAGACGCAACACTGCCCTCCTGTAATGGAGATATATGGCCTGCACGTTTTGATTGAAACCCTCAACCACTCTACAATCATTTTGATCAGCCAGCAGCATTTATTCTGAGATTCTTGGTGATGTAGGTTCGTGCGCGGCAACTAAACATCTCTGCTGTAAAGATGGGAATATGATGGGCAACGTTTTTGAAACAGAAAAAGACAAGAAACTGGATTTTTTTTCCCCCCGGCTTTGAGTATCTGTCAAAATCAAATTTTGGACCCAATGTGTGCGCAACGAGCAGCCAAACATGAGCTGATTGAAAAGGCCGATTGAAATTGTGCTGAGGAAAGATGGAGCTAATAGGCCCGTGGCTCCGGGTGACTCCGGTCTAATAAGCCACTTAAAGTTAATGGAAGAGGAGGTCAAAATGAGAATTATTGACACCCAGTTGCCCTTAACCTGTCTACCAATAAAGCTGATTAGTTTTTGTCAATTCATCAGCTGAGCGCGCTCCGGGGACGTTTTATTTGCTCGGGGGAAATCAACAAGTCACCGGGTAGTTTTCAAGTAAAGGATCGCCATTTAATTGTGGACCCTGATGATCATGACCAATTACAGGATGATAACGGGGAGATTGATGTGGGGTGGGACGTTCACGGACCTGCACGGAGACGTGGAGAAGAAACAGAGAGGAGGAGGAGGAGGAGGTGGAGGACGGAGTGAGTGGATGTCTTTATTTGTGAAATGTGTAAATGTGTGTGAGTTTCAGAGGTCTCCACTTGTTGTTGAAATATTTCTGAATTATCCCTGGTTATCGGCTACCTTTTGTTTTTAATTTTTAAAGTGTTTCTGTTGATTTGTTTTGCTCTAAAAGCCTTTTATTAAAAAAAGAAAACAGCGTTAAGAAAGCAGCCATTTAAACATATTTGAAAGGCCTTCATAAGAACACGTGATGCTCCACATCGAGAGTTTCATTTTGAATTCCTCTCATCGATTCAACTCATTTTCACGCCCTTCCTCTTTTTCCCTCCAACAGCAGGACTCCTTCCCTTGTCCTCATCGGTTTAATTTCACTAAAGGCCCCCCCACATGAATATTTCTATTAAAGCAGCGGTGAAATATGGAGCCATTTAGTATTGGCCTTCACCGATCACCGTAGATTTATTGCTCCTCTTCATCACATCCAGAGGGGGGTGGGGAGGGGGGGGGGGGGGGGGGGGGGGGGTGAATAAGGCACCCAAGACGGAAGCAGACCCTTCAAAACCAAAAAAAAAGCGTTTAATTTCCTCTGTAATTACTTTCACAATTAACTAAAATACAAATCACGGTGACAAATCGGGACAGTTTTTATATGAATTACGGTCTCTGAATGTGGTCATTAGAAAAAAGGCCATTTAAAAAGCACCTGCTGTTCTAATCCAACAAACAGGTTTTGTTTTAAAGGACGCTGCTATGAAAATGTGTTAAAAAGCTGTTTTTTGTTTTATCACGTTATATTTTATTTTCCTCTCTGACATTTAAGCGTCTCTCCAGTGAGATGTTCTACATATTTATATTAAAAATATTATCTGAATGTCAATAATAAACACATATTCTATTCTATTTATTCAAGCAAACAACCCTAAACATTGAGGTAATAATAATAACTTTTATTTATAAAAACAAATGTTTACAAAGTGACAGATAAAGCAAAGGCAGGAAGTCAACAGTCAGGAAAAAAAGGTAAAAACAACAACACAAAAACTCATGGACAGTCAACATATTGTAAGATATTAATGCACATTTTCATATATGCACAAAACATAACGTTGCAGGAAAAATAAGGATAAATTGACCGATCGGGGCTATGATATCCCCCAGGGGAGATTCTGGTTTTTACTGGTTATTGAGAGACATGCAAACAGGACCTGTGGACATGCATCAGTGGAGAGAGGCTGCTACACAGGGAGTGTGCCAGAGCTGTTGGAGGATCGGTGCCTTGCTCAAGGGAACATCGGCGGAACCTTGGAAGTGACCTGGCATCTCTCTATCTACCTGACCTTTGATCCTCACCTGGACTTAAAAAAAGAAACCCCTACAATTCTCAACCCAAGTCCCTACAGGCTGAGCTACTCCAACATCAGTTTAACAGCCATCTTTCTCCTTTGATCTCAGACCTCTCTCTCTCTCTCTCTCTGTGTGTGTGTGTGTGTGTGTGTGTGTGTGTGTGTGTGTGTGTGTGTGTGTGTGCGTGTGCGTGTGTGTGTGTGCAGGCTGGATCAAAAGTTCTGTAAATTTATGCTTAGGCCTTCATCCTGGAATAATACAAATAGGATTAATGCAGGAAAGTAGCTCTACTGTAAAGACTTGCTAAAGAAACCCAACAAGAGCTGCATCCTCAGTCTTTACCATGTCATTTAAATTGTATTATTTAATGTAAAATTTTGCTCTTAATGTAAGTAATTTACTCGTAAAATAAGTGTTATTTTATTTATCTATGTATGAAAATGATACCATCTTTTTTGACTATAGGGTGGCCGAACTGACTTCTGCAGGGGTAACCCAAAGTGTTAAATGGTAAACACTTGAGCTTGGTCACACCTACACATTCACACCCTGATGGTAGAGGCTTCTGTGTAAAGAGTCCATCAGTATTTATTTACTAATCCCATTTGAATCATTCTTTGACCAGCAGAGTGTTTTATATGGATCACAACAAGCGTTATCACCCTCCAGAGAGTCAGGTGGTGATACACAGGCACTTTCCAGTTGAGTGACCATCGTGTCTTCATTATAAATCTTTTCCACAAGTGTTGGGATCAACGCAATACATGTGAATATCTTTATCTATCTATCGATCTCTAAAGCTCGAAAATAGATCTATGAAAGATCAGCCAATATATATCAGTATCGTATTTCTCCCTAATATTGTTTTATATTGTACATATCGGCCAAGCTGCAACCTCCGGTCTTGAAAAATGAAGCAGATGTGTAGAAGTGTAAAATCCTGCAGTTCCTGGAGTGTCCACTAGAGGCTGGCTGCAGAAGCACACGAAGTCACATACACACCCTTTCTAAAAAGTCTGTTTTTTTTCAGCAGAGATTAACATGTTTACAGCCTGGTTCAAAAAAAACAAATAGGTCCTATTAGTTAATGTCATGATGGGAACACATTCTGAATTTAATGTGTAGTGTATAGCTTCTGTACAGTTTATTTTAATTTACTTAGCTGTTACTACAACTTATTTATTTTTACTTTTACTTTTTTTTGTACTTTTCTACTCTTCTTTTCTTATAATGCTATTCTATTTTATATATATTTTAAACTTTTTTTTGTAGAAGCTGACTCAGGGAGAAACGCACAAGAATTCCAATGTACCTGTACTGTCCTGTACCTGTGCAAATGGCAATAAACATCTATTCTATTGTATTGTATTCTAATGGTATCGGCCCTAAAAATACCATATCAGTCGAGCCCTGGTTTGATCATCGAGATTTATGTATATACAAGTTAAAATTCAGAGTCACAAAAAGTGAACACATCTCTTTTCAAAAGACACAGTAGAGGGGACACGATGACCAAATGTAATTATTTAAATGTTCAGGAAACTGTTGAAAAAATGAGCAATTTACTTCAAAAACCTTTTTAAACATTTGTAAAAAAAAATTAATTGGCGGGAAAAATGGTTGATAATTTAAAGAGATATTCCCTTAATCTTGTTTTTAATGTAATATTTAGAAGTTTGGCTCCAGATTTTTTTTAGACAGGACGACTAATAACCGGCACAGCTGCTCAAACACACGTCAAATAAACCTGCTCTGGTTGAAAGGCGGGTCTGAGCTGCCCCGGATATGATTGACACGGATTCTGTCCAATCAGCTTCCGCCGTCTCCGAACAACCGGAAGCAGTTAAGCTTGCAGTTCCCTGTGTTGTGTTGATTTCTAGAAAAGAGAAGGAAAAAGAGGTTCTTCTTTGACGTTTGGATTAACCTTAGCTGCCTTCCCAGAGTTAGTGATTCACTTTCACTCCTTAATACTAAAGAATCAAAGGTAAACGATTCTCATTCTCACATGTGTGTCCTGTAATAAAACCGTAAAATAAAACGTTCAGTTAGCCTCTCAAAGTGGTTAGCTGCTGTGCTAACTAGCTGCAGTGCTAACGTCAACAAAACCACGTTACTCACAAATACATGAAAAAAAAACAGCGCTGCGACATGACACGAAGAGTTGTTTCGTGATTTAAAGCCTCCGTTGCTCTTCTGGTGTCAGATAATGTTTTTAATGTATTTAAAGCTTGACAGCTGCTGAGTCATTAGCTAGCGATGCTAACCGGCGAGCTAACTATTGTTGAAACCAAAACCCGGATAATTTACCAGATTTTAAACCTCCTGACACGTTGTAAACATTAACAGTCTTTACTGTTTTATTTACTCAAGTTAATTGCTGACACATTAGCTTTATATTTCGCTTTTTATCTCACTAATATTGTGATTATAAGTTAGGTTATTTCTGTTTGATTTATGAAGTGATTCAGTACGGAGGCCCTGAAGTGACAAAAAGTAAAAAACAAAAAAAAAACATAAAAAAATATTGTTCACACAAGTTATTATATTTTTTGTGTGCACAAGTTAGATGACATCTTGTGGACATTATAAAATCTTTGTGTGCATACAATAAATGAACTCGTGTGCACCGCGGACGCATCGGGTCAACATCAGTATCAGCTGTTATGACATCACCAAATGATGAGACATGAACTGATGTCAGTAGCCGATACTTTTTTTGTTGTCGCATCAATTTAAAGCTGGCATGTAGTACACATCAATACTGATGCAGAGACTATGTTTTTTTTATTGTGCAGAGGAAGTCACCAGACAAACGCTGACTTGAACCCTTTTCACACATACGGAAATCTCCTGAAAAACTCCGGAGATTTCCAGGAGGAGCTGTATGTGTGAAACGCAAACAGCCGAATTTTTTACTCCGATATTACCCAGAGTTTATCCGGCCAGACCCTTAGTATTTTTTCCACAGATAATCCGGAGGAGCTGATGTCTGAACGCGGCCGAATATACTCCGGAGATTTCAACTCGAGCCAATAGGAAGAGAATGACGTTTATATAGTGACCGGCTAAAGTGTCTGCACGCGACCACTACGATCTCCGTGCTCTAATCAAACGTCTGCATTCTGTTTTCTGTTCGTCAGTATGTTGTTCTCCTCTCTTTTGTGGATGTTGTCATTCCATTGGATTACACATAGCATTGATATAAAGACAAATATTCTCATTATAGCGTCGTGTAGCGGACTCTGTTGCTTCGGCCGCTACTTCCGCGTTGTTTATTTACGCCACGTCTCACCTCTGGAAATCCCCCGCGGCCCCTCCCCTCTGACAGGGAAAGTCCCCCGCTGTGAGCAGCATATGTGAACGGCTAGTTCGGGAGAATCTCCGGAGAAGTCCTCCTGTAAATATCTAGATATTATCCGGAGTGCATATGTGAAAACGGTTTTGGTTTCATGGTCGAACGAGAGAGGAAATGGAGGCATCGCGGGGAGGCTTACACCAAAATGATTCATGGAACTATCAGCAATCGTATAATTGGTATAGGTATCGGCCCGGATGTTCCCGATCGTCTCATCTCTGGTGCGCACATATTTAAAAAAAACGAAAAACTTTTAGGCACTTCAGGGGCTCCGTAGGATTGCACCTAAACCACCTCGTATTCAAAGGGGGGTCCAACACAAAACATACAAAAACAAGTGACACGGACACATTCAACAACACATACAAAGGCTCTCACACACCAGCACATTATCCCCTTATCGCCACCATCACAGTGTGAACAGGAACTACATTTCCCATCGCATGTTAAGCTAATAACATCGATTACATTGAAACTACTGGTGGTGAAAACAAAGGCTACAAACAGGAGCCTTATAATTAAAGGGACAGGAAGACACGAGTAATGTGTTAAAGGCTCGGTGAAGCTTCTAACTGGATCCCTGTGCTGTGAAGTTTTTATTTTCAGACATCTGAGTTGCGTTAAGTTGCTACACCTGAAAACACCCAATGTGCAACGCCGGAGATTCTCGATAACGCTGTTTCTCTTGTTCCATTGTTCCATAAACTGATTCCTGTCACCGTTCACGTTCACGTATTAGATCTAACCACAGTGTTTTTCCGTCTCATTTTCTCTTTCAGATATTAGCGACATCCTCTGAATCAGTCAATGGGAAAAATCTGACAATGTTCAGCTTTGAGGGAGATTTCAAAACAAGACCCAAGGTGTCACTTGGAGGAGCGAGTAAAAAGGTTAGTTAAAAAATGTCCGTCCGTCGCTCAGTTTGTAGAGTCCATCGTCTCTCAACCGTAAGGTCGAGGGTTCGATCCCCAGCTCCTGCATCCACATGCATGATGTGTCCTTGGGTCAGACACTTGACCCCAAGTTGCTCCCGCTGCTTCGTCTGAGGTGTATGAATGGATTAGTTACTTCTGATGGTCTCTTTACTCAGCAGCCTCTACCATCAGTGTGTGAATGTGTAGGTGTGACCTGCGGTGTGAAAAGCGCTGTGAGGAGTCAGAGGACACTACAGTGTAAAGGAGCACTCTGAAAGTTTTCCTCTTGTGTCTTTGTAGGAGGAGAAAGCATCTCTGCTGCACCGCACTCAAGAAGAAAGACGAAAAAGAGAGGTAACTGTTCATTGGTGTAAAGTTTTATTTACAAGCTAACCCTGAAATGCCACAAAAGGTTTTTTTAGTCCAACACAATCACAACATCTCGACCAGATCTCTCCAGCTGTTCCACAGGTTAACCCCCTTTTGTTGTGACACAGTGTAGCCTCACGTTCTGGTCCTTACTGCTTAAATATTCCTCTGAGGTCAGGTTTACTTTCCCTCCTCTTACATACTGCTGATGACGTTTTACTCTAGACGTGATTTGTTTTGAAGCCGACCATGTCCTTTACGTTTCAGTGTTTTTAGTTTAAAGGAGATTCAGCTGATCCATATTTAAAAACATACATATAATGTCAGGATGTTGGATGTCCAAACTAAAGGCCTCTGCACACTGAGTCCATCTCACAACGCTGCTCAATAGGTGTCCCAGGTCATAGTCATGGTATCGTCCTCGGCCTTGTTTCAGTGGTCGAGTTGAATCATTTCCAACATGTTTTCTTTAATTGTTCAGGATGAAAGAAAGCGACTGAAGAACGCCATTATCATCCAGTCCTATATACGTGGCTACCAGGATTTGAAACGACAGGTAAGTTGTATATTTAGCTTGTTGTCGAGTCAGACAATAACACCATCCGTCCCGATTTCAAGCTCTGTGTCTAGGGTCCCCACAAATGTCTATAAAACACTAATGAAATACCAAAACAGTACACTATTCTTCAACACTGATTTGTCTATACGTGTGTCAATCAATCTCAGGGTTGCGTCTGTAGCTTAGTTAGCCTAGCTTATCGTGCTAACTGGTCCTGCTGTGTAACGACAGGTTGGCGAGCTGTCATACTGAACAGGAAGTCAGCGTTTTCCAAAGAGCTCCAGGAGAGTTACAGCTTCGTTTATTGCAAGTTAGATTGTGTCATTCAGGACGCATTAAGAATGGGGCTGCCTGTCTCATGGTTGTATTTAAGAGACTCAAAGAAACCTGAGTTCATGTACGGAGGCTAAAGTCCTGGAGAGTGGGCGGCACAGGTTCAAATCTGACCTGTTGCTCCTTTCCCTACTCTCTCTCCCTGGTTCCTACTCTATCCACTGTCCTATCTCTAAATTAGAGGCACAAACTGTTTCCTTAAATGCATTAAACAATACATTTGTGATATTTAAAGTATGTGATGTTTGTGCTACTTCCAGTATGCCACTCAGAGGGCCAGGTTCGATGAGTGTGCCAGCCAGAAGCTGGCAGGGGGAGCTCAGCGCTCCTTGGACGGTCCTGGTCTCAGCCTTCTATCAAGACAACTCATATTTTTCTACAGACAGAGTGTGGATGCACATAGATTGGTGAGCATTTTCAAACATCTTCAGTGCTCTCAAACGACAAGAGATTTTTACACTTGGCATTTTACGAGTTGTGTCTGTTTTGTGTGTTTCCAAAGATATGGCTGTGCCAGAACCTGGTGAAACTCAACAGTCAGTTTGTGCAGCTGCTGCTGGGCCAACAGAGAGATACATGTTTGTTTCAGATCAAGAGGATCTTAGGCTTCTGCTGCAGGTACAGTAGTTAAAAACAATAATAATGGAGTCATAATTTCAGCTGTTACATGCATGAAAAAAAGCTTTGTCACTCTCTCACTGGTCCCTTTTTTTTTGCCTCTGCAGGCTGCTACAAAACTGTAACGATGATGGTTTAAATGTGGCTGTTCCCATGCGGATGCTAGAAATCTTTTCTTCAGAGAAAACCTATCTTCCCGTTAATCAAGATGCTCACTATGTAGCTTCTTTACTAGAGCAGATTTTGCACTATATGGTACAGAAAGGTAAGCACACAGTGATTTAATTCATGGGCAAAAATAAACCTTCACACATAAAGGAGTGTTTAGAGATGATGTTGAGCTGCTGTCTAAATATCTAAATTTCTCCTTCTGTGTTCTCGTCAGGATACTACCGGTCGCTGTATATTCTAGTGAATCACAGACTTCCTTCCAGTCTGGACTACAGCGATGCCCCCTCTGTCCCACTAGCAAGCACACTGTTGGAGCACATTCTAAAACCTCTGCACTTTACCTACTCCTCCTGCACAACAGGCGCAAGGTACAGCACCAAAAATTTGATTTAAGTTATCCAGTTACACTCGTTGCTTTTTTACATTTATTTTTTTCATGTAGCCGGGTCTCAAAATGATGGCTTACTTGCGGCAATAGATCTGGACTAAATACGATTTTAAAAACAACTTATTTATCATTTGCCCAAAGAAGAATTGTCTCTTGTACATGATGTGTTACCGTCACCTTTAAACTCTTCAGAGAATCAGCTCACAAAGATAGACAAAGCAGCAACCTGCGGTGTTGAAGACAGTTCCTCAAGTGTCCACTAGAGGCTGGCTGCAGAAGCACAGGAAGTCACATACACACCCATTCTAAAAAGCCTGTTTTTACAGCAGAGATGAACATGTTTACAGCCTGGTTCAAAAAACCAAATAGGTGTGATTAGCTCATGTCTCGATGGACACACACTGTACGGGGGGTGAATGTTTTGATGACTCATCAGTTTTGATTTGATGAAGGATAAGAGTTATTCACAATAAGGCGTGTAGCTGACCTGATTGACAGGTGGGCGCGGTGTAACGGTTTGTCAGGAGGTTTAAAACCCGCCTCAGCTCCAGCTCTCAGCCTGTCGTTAGGTTGACTGAAAGTTAGACTGAGACAGCATTTCCAGCATGGAGACCACCATCGTTGGACTCCAGCGCCCCCTGCAGGAACAGACGGGGGACGTCACTCAGGCTTTAAACATTCATATTTACAGTCTGAGATAACCTCAAGTCAGTGATGTCTGTCGACCTCCCAAACTGCTGCTTGTTAGCCACAGACAGATGACGACAAGCAGGGTGGTGAATTCTTTAAAAAAAATCCTCCATTAAACTGATCAGATGAACTACAGCAGTTTTCTTTTGTCCCCTGTGGTCAGTGGTAATTGCTTCGAAGACTAATTTACAACAAGCCATAAAAGTCCCCGAGACTCACTCGCCCGCCGGAGTGCAGAAAGTCAGGCTGTTTGCCGTCGATTTCAGACATTCTCAAAAACAAACGACAGGGACCTTCTTTTATTCTTTGAAGAAAAGCAAGGCGGGAGTGAGAGAAACTTGTGCACACACTGACTCTTACAGCTAATTATCTCACTTCACCCACCAGATGTGTGTGACGGGGCCACACAAAGCCGCTCTGTTTGGAGACACAATATTGGAACAGAATGAGCAAAGTGATGTTATAACAAGCCACCCTTTTCCGCTAATTTCTGCTGAAATATGCACTGAATTTTAGTTTCTTTCCCACGTGAGTTTATGCCCCTGGGTTCGACTTGTGTTTTTTGTCTTGTCTTCTTGCAGGCAGTTTGTATTTGCAGCCTTTACTGAGGAGTTCATCTCTGCACCGTTCACCGAGCAGATCTTTCACTTCTTTATCCCGGCACTGTCCGACGTCCGTCTCTCGTTCCCCTTCGAGGCCTTCCTGAGCTCCCTCCAGGCCACCATCAGCTCCTCTTCTTCGCCTCAGAGCAAGGCCCCCTGGGTGTTTTACTTTGTCCTCTCTGCGGGGGAGAACTGCTTAGGTGGGTGGTGTTAAAATGTCCACGGCTCCTTTAAAGCATTACCACTTTTATGCAATTCACAGAGATATGTGGATTTGCACAGTAATGTGATGATTGTGGTGTGTGTTGGCAGCCTCGCTGTCAGAGGAGGGTCTCCTTCTGTATCTTCGGGCTCTGCAGACGCTGCTGCCGCTGCTGCCTGTGTCCGAGAGCAGCAGCAGGCCTGAAGTTAACAGCGACTCAGAGGATGAAGACAACACTGGCATCCATCCACCGCCCATGCAGGCAAGATACAAACATCATGTAGATATGACAGAAGTTCCACTCTTATGCACAGTCATTGCCGTACCAATACAGATATTCTTAAATAAAACGAATATCATAAAATACATCATCTTTGCTCTGTTTCTGATCGGGAAAATAAACAAAATAAAATAAAAAACATGCAGTAAAAGGTAACGGAGCAGTGTCGGTCATACAGCGGCCAGACTGTTGTCCTAGAGACGGCCTTGATGAGTAAAAACACACTGATGAACATTTGAATCAGTTGAAGTAAACTTGGATAAAATGCTAATTAAACACATCCAAAAGTTACTAACGTATCAGCTGAACATCACAAATCCCTCGCATTCCCCTCCCAGTCTTCTTACCCCACATATTCCCTTCTTCTCCAGGATAACACCAGGATCTCTGTGCAGCTGATCACAGAGGAGTGTGTGCGCAAGCTGGACACGAAGCATCAGACCAACGCATTGCTCAACCTGGTGTGGAGGGACTCGGCCAGCGAGGAGGTTTTTACTATGATGGCATCCATCTGTCACACGCTCATGGTGCAGCATCGCCTCATGGTGCCAAAAGTCAGGTCAGGACCCATTTTTTATGTTCGACCATGTGAACCATAATGTACCAAAAAACTAAGGGATTTTTTTTAGTTTGGCATTCCTCAACGTGCAAATGAGTAAAGACGTTAATGTATCATGTCTCCCACACATAGACAACACCTGGACGGGCCGCCCGTTTATATTTGTTTTCTTTGCCTTATCCAAAAAGTAAAGCATGAGAGAGAGAGAGAGAGAGAAAAAGAGAGAGTGAGAAGTCTGCTGCCGTTATGTCCCTCCCGTGAACGCCATGATTGTGGTGCTACGTCTCACCCTTATTGTTTGAATATTTTTCTGCAGCCGCTGTGATTGACTTGAGTGACTTGTTGTGATGCGCGTCATACCCGTCATCGAGTGCGGATCTCCTGATGTGATAGCGGGTAATGTGCTTGAGTGTCTCTAACGTACTGCTGGTGAATGTGGTCGAAACACACAATAAACAAAGCCAAAAAGTTGCACTTGAACACACCGCAAAGACTACAGCCGACGGCCAACCACCACGTACGCTCTGAGCATGACAAACAAACTTAAAGCCCCTTCTCAATTTAATTCTACATCATAATAACGTTTAAAACGTCTTGTCGAGGAGCATTCCGGCGTCCAGAGAGCATGTTTACACATCCGACTGATTGAGTGGAAAACTGTGTCTTTATGCGCTCCTGCGTTGTAAGCAGTAATGTAAATAACGGGGACGCGAGGCAGGCAGTTATCAGTGATCCGCACCCTCTGGCATTTACAACCGGCAAAGGAAGCAGGGATGTCAGGGAAGCTGTCAGCTCTGGATGAGGGCAATTACCCCTTCTCAGGTTGATTACATTAGGACCAGGATGTCAGAGGTGGTGTGTGTGTGTGTGTGTGTGTGTGTGTGTGTGTGTGTGTGTGTGTGTGTGTGTGTGTGTGTGTGTGTGTGTGTGTGTGTGTGTGTGTGTGTGTGTGTGTGTGTGTGTGTGTGTGTGTGTGTGTGTGTGTGTGTGTGTGTGTGTGTGTGTGTGTGTGTGTGTGTGTGTGTGTGTGGGGGGGGGGGGTGGGGGGTGCATTGACTGACGGGAGGTGATCCAGACTGAGCTCTGTGGATGCTCAACCGGCTCTAGTTAATTATTAGTAGAGCCAGTGGATGTAAATGTGTGTGTGTGTTAAGACTGTCTTGTTGATATATTACTGTGTGTCTCTTTTAGAGGCTTAACGTCGGCTGGTAATGTTTCAGGATTTCTATCGGATGGTTGATCCGAGTTTAGAAGATTCTTTCTGTTCGCATCCAGTTTTTTTTTTTTTATATGGCTTCCTCCTTCTCTTCGCTTTTACCATAAATCCTGCCCCTTCGTCTTCCATCATTATTGGATATCTGTACAAAATAATTAGCTCACTGAGAAAGATTAATCACTGCAGGAGTGGACGGGATAGCTTTACAAGAGGCTAAGGGGAGCAAATTGCATCCCGGCCTTGATTTACTGCTCATACAGCAAAAAAGAAAAGAGAGAGCGAGGCTGGCCGGTGGTCCAGCCATCCCCCGGCACGCTGCCTTTTTTAATAAATATGTCCAATGTCTCTTGAAATTATTATTCTTTTTTAAGAATCTAAAAGCTTTGCGGTGGAAACAGGCGTCTGATTGGTTTGCTAATTGCTCTCAGCTCAGGTTTGTCTTAGTGACTCTGATGTAATTTCACTTTAATTGTTTAGAATCGGATGTTTGGTGTAATTTCACTTTAATTGTTTGGCTTCACTGAATGTAGCACTCTGTTGCTAACAGCGCTCTCTCTCTCTCTCTGATGAAAGTCACTGCAGAGATCAGCCCACGTACTTTGTTGACTTTTCAGTGGTTGCTGTGATTTTGGTGTTTTCATGAGATAACGAGCCTTACTCCGGTTCGTTCGGGTTTTTATTGGATTAAATTTGAAACAAGCATTGCTGTTTTTTTTTTTTTTCCTGCTGAAAAGAGATTCTTTCATTACCGCAAAATGAAATGATCTGGGTGTTATTCATCGAGCTGCTTTTCACACACACACACACACACACACACACGCACACACACGTGCACACGTAACCCCTTTTGATGTCTTGACTTTGTTTATTAGCGGTTCATTCCATGATTGAAATGGGGGTTTGGGTTCTCTCGGGCCATAAATCAGCATGTCAGCTGGCGTTTAGTGCTTTGTTTCCCATTTCAATCAAACACTCGCATCACTTGTTATGAGCGCACTGCACTCCTCCTCGCTTCTCTCCGGAGCCCTTGTAGTCCTGACAGATGGTGTGTGTGTGTGTGAGTGTGTGTGTGTGCGCTCGGTAAACCATTTTTCAAGCTGTATTCTGGGCCGTCCGACACCCTGCTCCTGTTTCTCATTTCCATTTTGGGAGTTTTGAATGGGTTTCCGTAGATTGAACGAGGGAATGGGGATTTGAGGGTTGACATTGAGATGAGAATATTTGTCTAGCTTTACTTTTTTTTATGTCTCTTCTTGTGTCTTTTCCCTCCGCTGACCTTTCCTCCTATCGTCTGCTGAGAAAACAAAGACGCAGCCGTATTAAAGCCAAGCGTCCTAATAGGTGTCGGCACTGTCACTCTTAAACAAGGGCCTATTATATGCAGGGGCACTTTATTTTACCTTTCAGCTTACTTAGGACATTATTGTCACCTGTACTTACCCTCTGTGTGAAAAGCCATGCAATTTAGGGAACCACACACACACACACACACACACACACACACACACACACACACACACACACACACACACACACACAAACACACACTTGAACAAAGAGCAGCTTCACACCTTGGTGCCACAGCAGAGCGACTTTAGCGAGGTATGCGGGCCCTCCTTGGCTTTATCACGTAATTCACTGAGAGTGTGGAAGCATGCTGGCGCTGCAGGGGTCACAGCGAGGACCAGGCCCCCCCCCGTCCCCCCCTCCTCCTCCTCCGCCCTCCATTGTCCTGCGCCCCTGGCCATTAAGTTAAATGGGGCTCCAGCAGGAAGCCAGAGAGGGCTGTTTATGACCCGAGCCGGGTACCCTCGCCAGCAACTAGTTTACTAATGGAAGGTGCCTCGCCTAAATAAAGCTTAACGGCTCATTTAATCTCTTTTTCGGCCCTCGCAAGGTTTAAAAGGAGAGAGAAAAGGCCAAGAAAATTCTACGAGGGATAACAGGGATTTTACTCGTGTCCTCTGGTTAACAGGGCGATGTTAACAATCCTAACGTAGCAGACAGAGAGTCGTTTTACTGTGTGTGCTCGCTCTGATTGAAATACTCTTGAACTCATGTCCTCTTGTTGATGTTGATGGATAACGGCCCTCCTCCTCTTTCCTCTCTGCAGGCTCCTGTACAGTTTAGCTTTCAACGCACGCTTCCTGAGGCATCTCTGGTACCTCATAACGTCCATGACAACGAAAATGATCACTGGGTGAGCTAATTCAAAACCTGGAAGTCTGCAAATCGACGTGTGAGAATTGTGCATGTTTGTGTGATTAGACTTTATGCCTCATACGTGGTCTCTCTCCCCCCTCCCCTCAGCTCCATGGTGCCCCTGCTACAGCTGATCTCACGGGGGTCTCCAATGTCATTTGAGGACTCCAACCGCATCATTCCCCTCTTCTATCTCTTCAGCTCTCTCTTCAGCCACTCCCTCATCTCCGTGCACGACAGCGAGTTCTTCGGTCATGAAATGGAAGGTAAAGGCGCCGATGTCTTCACAGACAAAAAAATCCGACCTGGTGCGTGACCTCGGCAGAATGTCAAGATGAAACCTCAGTTTGATTCTATTTGTAGTTTTATGGAGCACACACATTGAAAGTGTTTTTAAATACGTGCTGCAGGGCTGCTAATTAGGACGCACTCCTTTCTTGTTCATTGTTTATTATAATACGTTTTTTGTTGATCTGCAAGATTTGGCGGAAAACGTAACCCCGGTTTCCACACAGTCTGGGTGCGCTGCAGTCCGTCAGCGCCGAGCACTACAGCGCCGTTCACTGCCACTCTCGTCAACACACCATTGAGCGTGCCAGCAGCGCTACGCCGCTCTCTGCTCCTTTTACAAATATGCCCCGAGTTTGTTTTTGACTAAGCTTGCTGCAGGCACGCGTCAGGCTCGCCAGACTAGATCGACCCGGACAGGAAGTCAGACAAGGAAACGCACAGAGCGTCCGGTCAATTTCAAAATAAAACACATCATACAGACTCCTGATTTCTTCAAAACAGGCACCGAATGAAGAACAAATCATCCTCAGAAAGACAAAGCAACATGTTGTTTGCATGTTTTTCTCTTTATTCCTGCATGTGATCTTGTGAACATGTGAAGCTGCACCCACGCTTTAGAAACAGATCCAGTGCGGCAGGGCAAAGCGGTGTCGTACCGCATTTGGAAATTGCGGATTACACTTTAAAATTGCGGTTTCTAGGCTGTACTTTTTGAGTTTATGATTCATTCTTCAGTTTTAAATATCCAGAAAAGAAGCAGAGCGAGTTCATCTTGTGGACAGTCACCTTCATCTCTCTGAATCTCCTTCTTGGGGAAACGGATATTCTCTCATCATTTGTTGTTTTCAGCAGTAACGCAGCTTATTGCCGCCGTGTGAATTTAAAAATCAATATCTGTAAAAGACACTGAATCCATTCCACCTCTCAACAGGTCAGACGCAGTCCTCCATGATGCCCTTCACGCTGTTAGAGCTGGTGACTCTGTCTCGCTGTCTGAGGGACGCGTGCCTGGGAATCATTAAGCTGGCCTACCCCGAGACCAAGACCGAGCACAGGGAGGAGTACATGGCCGCCTTCCGCAGCGTGGGCGTCAAGACGAACACCGAGGTTCAGCAACGCATCCAGGCCGAGCAGAAACGCTGGGTTCAGCTCTTCAAGGTAAGAGTGTATCACACGGTCGCTGCATCACAGATTAATGTGCGTCTTTGCCCGTCACACAACTTGAATTTCAAATTGATCAGCAGACATTGAGAAAAATCCAAAATTATGAAAAACATCAAATATAGTTCACAAAGAAATGCTAACTTCATTTTGATGAAAACGTCAATACAGCACATTTTAAAAACAACAGTAGAGCCGTTTTCACACACAAGGAATTTTTATTTTTCTGGCAAAAGATTAGTAAAATAGATAATCTAAAGCCAGACCGATTAATCAGCCAGCCGGTAATATCAATCAATCATTATTTGTATAGCGCCAAGTCATAATAAGTGTTATCTGGAGACACTTTACTAAAGAGTATATGGGAAAAGATGCAAAAAGGATTTCTCCTTTGTTTTCGTCGCGTTCATGTTGTCCACAATTGCGTGAATGAGGACGGCGGTGGTTGTGGGGACGATGCAGTCCGATGGTAGTGGCTGTGCGCCAGGGACGTCGGGTGGTAGTAGTGCCAGATCACCTCGCTGTAGGTTGGGGGAGCTCCTGGGCTTCTAACGCACTGACACAGAAGATATCAGCATATCCGGTGACTATTATATCGGCCAATTTTATCGCAGATATGCGCCGATGTTATGAGATTAATTCACCAGTCAAACAGCATTTAATTTGAGTTTCATTATATTACACTAGCAGTTCTCTGTCACCAACAGAGGGCGCTATATGGATTACAACAAGCATCACTCTCCAGAGTTTCAAGAGGTGATGCACGGACATGCTATGTTACTTTCCAGTCGAGTGAGCATCTTGTATTCGTCTTTTTCTCTCCACAATATCGATATCAGTATCGGCCCGGAAAAAATCCCACATCGGTCTTACCTTAATATAATCCAACTGTGTCGAGAACCTCAGACCGTACTGGAGTTATAATTAAAAGTCTTTGTCTTCTCTTGGTTTGTCAGCCTGTAATACAAATTTCAGGTTCAAATGGTTTTAATAAGCTGACATGACGAGGTCTGGTGACAGTCATCCAAGATGTTACATCATTCTTAAATATAAAGTAGTGCTTTAATGTTTTGGTACGCTCAAATGTTACCTCTCTGTTCTCCAAAACCAAGGGTCCTAATTCTTGATTTTGTTAGTGGAAACCAAGCGTGAATGCATGAACAGGAGCGCTGCCACGGAGGTCATCCATTGCTTATTTACTCTGAGCAAACGAGGCAGAAAACAGCTTTAAAATCATTCTTCTACCTCGAACTCTATTTTCTGATCGCCCATCACCCTTTCAATTCTCCTTTTCCCCTCCTGTTCTCTATCACAGAGAATTAGGTGGCGTTGCTCTTGGCTGTGACTCTCTGACGGGAGAGAGAAAGAGTTCTGTGAAAGGTGACAAATACCCGAAGAGCACATCAGTTTTTTTTTTTCTTTTTCTTTTTCATAAAGGATCTGCTCAAAGGCCTCCTGTCAGCTAAAACGACCCATTAAAGAAGTGGGGTAGCAGGGAAATGCATTTTCCAAATTGAACGGCGGGATTTACAGTCGGTTTAACGCCGCTGACCCCTAACACGCTAATGTTTGGTTCGTGTCATCAGCCGTCCCTCCCCATCTTTTATCACCTCCATTGTCGAGCTATCTATTTAATTGAAAGAAGTTAATTGAATGAAAATGATCAACTAAGTTTGTATTAATATTGCTAATGGAACTTTCTTCTTGGCCATGTTTGGAGAACGATGTCACGCCGGAGTTTGGGAAAGGCCCATTAAGGCGTGCACTTAACCCGATGGGCTAATTAAGGAATGCTTATTCATTCCCAGAGTCAGGGGGTTGGCCTACTCCAAACCCATCGTCGTGCGCCTCTTACAGCATTTTGCACTTGCAATTATTGCCGACTGCGGTCGCCTCGCAGCGATTGGCCGAGATTGATCGTCGCTGTATGAAAATGAACGCGCTTTAGAGAAGAACATTTCGATTGAAATATCCAGCCGGGGTATTATATGGAAATGGAGTGGCTGTGACTGTTATTGGCAGACGCAACAGCTCCCTTATCGAATCTTCATGCAGTGACACGCGTGAGGTTATGTGTCTGATGGCAAGTTGCCGTAGCAACAGCGGAGCTTTGTTACGTCCAGCCGAGGCCAATTAAGAGGCTGGCTGCAGGAGCACAGGAAGTCACATACACACCCATTCTAAAAAGCCTGTTTTTACAGCAGAGATTAAGCCTGGTTATAAAAACCAAATAGGTGTGATTAGCTCATGTCTCGATGGACACACACTGTACGGGGGGTGAATGTTTTGATGACTCATCAGTTTTTATTTGATGAAGGATAAGAGTTATTCACAATAAGGCGTGTAGCTGACCTGATTGACAGGTGGGCGCGGTGTAACGGTTTGTCAGGAGGTTTAAAACCCGCCTCAGCTCCAGCTCTCAGCCTGTCGTTAGGTTGACTGAAAGTTAGACTGAGACAGCATTTCCAGCATGGAGACCGCCATCGATGGGACTCCAGCGCCCCCTGCAGGAACAGGACGGGGTGACGTTGCTCTGGCGTCGTCCAGTTATATTTACAGTCTATGGTTCTATATAAAAAATCTGGAGCTTGGTATTCATCTTTAATTGTGCCACATGTTATATCTTCATAAAAGCAGAGGCATGGTCGTATGGATGGGCTGATTTGTAATATAATATGTTTATCAGCTTCCAGTTTAAACTTCCTTTTTGTGTGAATTTACAATTTCAAAGTCAAGTTTTCTTTAAAACATAATGTCTCGTCATGATGCCTGTCCCAAACAAAAGGCCGCCTCATTCCATAGACTGAAGTCAATGAAAGCCCGGGCTGTTCATTCAAGTTTTACGGTAATATCTTTGTTACATTGATGTGCAATCTTGGCTTTCAATCCACTGAAGAGCCACGCTCAGACTGACTGTGCTTTGAACGGGTGCTCCCTCGTCTCTGCATACTCTGCCCGGCGGCTGATGTCAGCAGGCCTCGTTGTCGGTAATTAACAGGGCTGGACGTTGAGGGACGGCACAGGTCGTTTTTCTTTTATACTCCCCATAAATGGCGCACTAATGGCTGAATTCTCAAATTGCTTTTTTTTCTCCCCCTCTCTCTCTCTCTCTTTCTCTCTCTAAGCGGTGGCACCACATCCTGTTGAGCAACCTATACAGAGAAAAAAAAACTGTGAAGAGTATGTAACATACACTAAAAGACATGTTATAGTGACACGTGTGTGTTTGTGTGTGTGTTTGATCTACTACACAGGTCATCACTAACTTGGTGAAGATGGTGAAAGCTCGCGACATCAGGCGACCCTTCTGTCCAGCAGGTCACTGGCTCTCTGAGGAGGTCAACATCCGAGCAGATAAGGTACCAGCTGCTTGGAGTTTAGATTTGATCATTGTTGGGATGCTTTGTCAGATGATTTTTAGCCTTAATTGTTAAATAGTTCCTGCTTCCTGCTATGATCAGTTACAGTCACAGAATATTTTTTGCCTAGTTTCTCTTTGACATTGCTTCATGTTGTACCTAACGGATCATATTATGTTATCCTATCGTGAGTTATCCTGTTGTTTCCAACCTTTAATCCAGACATTTTAAAATGATATAAAATAATAAAAATTACAGTATGAAAAATAAACAATAGTACAAGTCAGTGTTTACTTTCTAAAAGTTTAAGCCTCTGGCGTTAAATAGCGTCTGAAGTCTCGACCATTAGCAGGATGATGTTGCTCACTCCCCTCCCCTTTTCTCCGCAGGTCACACAGTTGTATGTTCCGTCTGCAAGACATGTGTGGAGAACGCGAAGGATGGGCCGCATCGGGCCACTTCAATCAACCCTTGATGGTACAGTTATCTCCTCATAGTTCTCGATGCTGCAACACTTCCTGGATCTGAGAAATGATACCTGAAACTATCTCTTGTGCTGCGACCAATGAGAGCTCTTTGTGTAGCTTCATGCTATTTGGAAAGAAAGATTTTGTTCTTGTTCTTCTTCAAAGTAGCGTGCGATTATCTGTCTTTGAACTCCTTCAGCGGCTATGAAAGAATATGTTGAATCATTTACAGTAATGCTGGTGTCAGCCTGATGCAGAGCCCAGAAATCATCCTAATTGCTGTCCAAAGTCACCTTCTCTGTGTTTGCTTTTCCTACACCGCTGAGCCATGCATTGATTTTTTATCTCCCACAAGGTGTCATCTCTAAAAATGTCTGTCTTTAGTCGGTAGAGAGAAGGTCTTAAGGTTGCAAATTGAACTATAAAATGACAATCCAAGAACGTATTGATCATGTCTGTCTTCAGCTGGGTGGAAGAAATTCTTTCTCACAGCAAAAAAAAAAGAGTCACTGACACCGGTTGCAAAAGATGAATTTCTGAAAGCCGTTTTCACATCTTCACTCCTGAAAATATCCTGTGACATAAAAATTTCTCCAGATGAAATATGAGGAGGCTGGAGGAGAAACTCTGGATAAAGTCTGAGAGAAACATTCAGCTGTTTGTGTTCACACATGCAGCTCCTCCTGCAAATATCAGGAGTTTTTCTGCAAGTGTGAACGCCCTATAAATGTATCTTTGTTTACTTGATAAGCCCGACATTGAAGAGCTTCATCAGACTCAAGTAAGGTGTGAAAACAAGCTGATAACAATGTGTGTATGATCTGCCTAATCCCACTCGCAGGCTGTATGGGATAAATTCAATTAGTGTGAAAGTACTTGATGAGCTCAGCCACATCTGGTCCATGTGTTTGTCTGGCCTTTTCTCATTTCCTTAAATGGACAGGCCCAGGGCTGATGAATGAGCAACGTATTGACCACTCAGAGGCCATATTTCTTCTCAAAGATGGAAACCTGATGGGAAAATGCAGATCAGACTGACTAATTGAGCAGAATAATTGAGCTGCGGTGGACGCTAAGTGAGAAGGGTGAAGAGCCGGTTTAGCTATTGTGGCTTTTTTTCTCTCTTCTTTTTGGTGGGCTAAACGGTCTAAATCCTGAGTTTAATACAAGACAAACATCAGCTTAATGGAAGCAGACCAGCAGGTGGATGAACAGCTCCGAGCTGGGTCAAATTAAAAGAGTGTCGGATGGAAATGTCCTTAATGGCTGGCCTGTAAACAATAGGGAAAAAAACCCTGCATCAGTGAGCACAGTAATGATGCTGTTAGATGAGTGTTGCACGCTGAGGATGCCTGATGTTGGGACGTTTAGACCTTTAATCCCTGCAGGATTTACTCTGTCCATATGTAGCTGACCCAGACTCTTAGATTTTTGTTTGATAACTTTTCTTTAACTATACATTTTCACAGATTTAAGAGTGTGCAGACAGTTTGGTTTATCCTGACATTGATTTCATTGTGAAAGAGATCATCAAAGAGATCCTAAAATCACTCAGAGTGAGTGCAGGGATTAGGCCTGAGATATTTTTCAGGGTTTATAGCTTTAATTACATACTGCAGCCTACGATACTTTAGGATCTTTCTCACAAGTTTTGAAACAGTAAATTTAAAGAACGAGGTAGCAATTTACATTTCTGTTCAAATTCATCATCATTATTGTCTCCAAATCACGTGTCGTAATTTACAAGGATTGAGGACAGGAAAATATGTTTTCTTTAGGGGTCCTGGTGGCCGAGTGGTTAATTTGCACGCCCCATGTTCAGAGGCTGTGGTCCTCGAAGCGGGCTGCTCAGCTTCGACTCCGACCTTTGGGTCATCCCTAACTCTCTCTCGCTCAATTTCTCCAATAAAGAAGCCCCAAAAATAAACAATATCATGTTTTTTTTTCTCTCTCTGCAGTTGGTTTCGAGCCTCCGCAGCTGTCTGTTTCCGAAGAGAGACATCTGGCCATCCTCACTGAGCTCCCTTTCGTGGTCCCCTTCGAGGAGCGAGTCAAGGTACCGCATTGTTATGTCACAAACCACAAAAAAGGAGCAGTGTGTAACTCTGACCCCTAGTGTTTAAACTGGGTACTGCAGTCTAAATTCTAAACATCATAGAGAGCTGTCCCCCCCCCCCCCCCCCTCCTCTCTAGAGTCCATGCTCACACAGGTCACCATGTGGTGGACACTGAAGCTTCAGTGTTTATCCAGCTCTGCATGGGTCTGTAAACCTTTCTGCGTTCTAACCTCTCTCCATTTTTCAAAAAGCATCTCCAATATTGATCCTAGTTTGAGCACGTTTCTGCTCGTGGAGCTTATTAGAAACATGCAGAGGCTTTTTAGGTCGGGTACAATCACTTCTATCTGAACCACTTCTCTTGACCCGCTTCCATCGCTGCAACACCTGTTGGTTTGACCTGATAACTGCTCTCATATCTGGAAAACCGAGGGGTGTCCAAAACGGCCTACCTTCTCTGGTCCAAACAAATTCAGAGCATTCAGGAGCAGAATCTAAAGTTAGAAGGAGGACATACTGGCTGCTGCATTGTTGTCAGAGAAGCCAGCACTTCAACATGTTTCCTTAATGTCCGATCATATAGTAAGCTCACTTTATCATTTCACTCACTATACATCTCTCTGGTTGGACCTTTAAATGTATTTCATCATTGCTTTTGATCCAGTTTTTTCCACCTTCTGTGTTTTCTTTCTCTGAATTTCCAAAAAAAGAGCATTAATAGAATAATCAAACACAGAGGCTGAATAACACGCAGCAGAATATACACACAGAATGAAACATTTTTTATTACTGAAAGGATTTGCCACTGACCTTTTAACACCTGTCCCCGCAGATATTCCAGAGGTTAATCTATGCTGACAAACGGGACGTGCAGGGTGACGGGCCTTTCCCAGACGGCATCAATGTCACCATCAGACGCAACTACATCTACGAGGACGCCTACGATAAACTCTCTCCTGAAAACGGTAGATTTCAACACATGCAGCCGGCTCACCTCATGAAATGTGTCGTCAGGGGAAAGTGCCACAGCGGCTTTGTTATTCCTGCATAAGGAGAGAAAGCAGAGTGTTGTAAATGCTGCTGCTGGTTCTGAATTCCTCGTTTCACTCTTTAGAATCTTAATATCGAGGATAAAGCTTCAAGTTAGCATTCAAGATGAAGGTTAGCTCAGTATTGAATTCCAGTAAAGCATAATCTCGACTCCGATTATTATAATGGATCACATAAAAAGCAGAATCAATTATTTTAAGTCACCTCTTTTGTGTTTGAATTTGAAAGGGCACTCGGGTTGGGGCGATCTGATTAAAAAGAGTAGTGGGCGACCTGGGCTGAAGACATGATCTATATCATTTATGTGTCTATAAGTTACAGCTGACTTGATTTATCACGGTGCATCAATTATTCTGAGAGATGACCTGCTGTGGAGTTTGATTTGAATATTCAGCAGCAGGTCGAGAAAGTGCTTTCTTGTCAAATACAACAGCTAAACAGTGTGGTTCCGGAACAAAAAAAATCCTGTTAATTTTTTCTCCATAGTGGATTTGATGATTAGCTATGATGTCATAACCATCACAGGTAGACTGACCACGAGCTACCTGAGTGTGAAACGATGGTTTCTGCTCCTGTAGGAGACACAAGTTTGTCTGATATCAACCTTTAAGAACAACACGGTTTATTTATGATATCAGTAGGGGAAAGAACTACACTACCCACGATCATAGAGAGTCACTGCGACTTCTCTGATTGGTGGAGCTCACAATTATCACGGCTTGAAACGGCGCTCTGAATACAGCTACAGTTCTGTTTGTTTGGTCAGATTTATGAGAGGAAGATGAAGTAGCTTTTTAATTTCATTGGATGATGCTTTAGCTCTCATAACTTTTACACCGTTATGAATTCCTCCTCAGAACCGGACCTGAAGAAACGGATCCGGGTCCATCTCCTGAACGCTCACGGTCTGGACGAGGCCGGCATCGACGGCGGTGGCATCTTTCGCGAGTTCTTAAACGAGCTCCTGAAGTCGGGCTTCAATCCTAACCAGGGCTTTTTCAAGACCACAAACGAGGGCTTGCTGTACCCCAGCCCCGCTGCAGAGATGCTGGTCGGCGACTCCTTCACGAGGCATTACTACTTTCTAGGCAGGATCCTGGGAAAGGTGAGTACAATCTGTTACAGCCCCCTTTAACCAAAAGAATTAAATCAAGGCTCAAAACAGTGACAGAGACCAGAAGATAGAGGACGCCACACAGATGTAAGATATTAAACCTGAGCTTCATCACTTGTACATTTTAGTCAGATACAGACAGAACACTCCGGGGTAATGGAGGCTGGATGGATTATACTCCATGCCCACGTTGTGTGCTCGGGCAAGAAGAAAAGTCTAACCAAAAGAAAACAATAGGAGGGAAAAAAGGATGTCGGGTATCTCCAGCCCAAACTAAATAACAAAAAAATCTAGTCATGCGTTGGACAAAAAGTATGCGAGTGTGTGCGTCCCACGGAGCTCTCCTACCTGGCTCCTCAAAATACCCCTCCTCCTCCCCCTCCTCCTCCTCCTCCCTGAGACTGCAGGTGTGCAGCAGGCGGAGGGAGGAGGGCTGCACGGAACACAAGCCAATAATAATGATGCTGTTCTTGTGTACTTTTTAAAATCATAATTTCTCAAGCAGGAATGTCTGAAGGTGTCAAAGCTGCTTGCCAAAGCATCATGCTAATTTTAAGATTTAGTCACAACACATCAGTTATGAGGACCAACTGCAGTCGGCGTCCACGCTTGTTTATGTTAATTCAGAGGCCGTGATGTTGTTTGTTTCGAGATCACGGTCATTTGTTTCAGGAAAAAGGTCGTAGCTCTGCGGCTACAACCTGAACCTCTAACTCGACAAGCTTCGGTTTAGTTAATCACCCCTGTGCATAATCTGTTGACGGCATTGTTTTTCCCGTCGCTTCCTTCCTTTGATGGCACTATTTACCAGAGCCTAATGTTTCTAAATCATCCTTAATGCATGTGGTAGTGATTGTTTATCAAGATGCCTTCCTCTTTGGGGGGATGTAAGGGGGTGGCCGGGGGGGGGGGGGGGGGGCTTCATCTCTGTCTGGAGAGGAATTACCTCATGACAAGCGGTCGCCTTTCAATTAGGGCTTCCATTAGCCGATGATTCCTACCTCTTGTTTGTGTAGTGATCGCAATGGGCTGGCACTAAATCAGCAGACCCACACAGACAGGACATAAATAAGCGCTCAAAGCATGTGGTAATAGCATTTTGATCTGTTTTACAGTCAGGAACATCCAGGTCTCTTATCTCCTGGTCCAGTTCACTTATCAGAGCATCTTAACTCCTCCTCCTTCTTCTTCTTCTTCTTCTTCTTCTTCTTCTTCTTCTTCTCCTCCTCCTACTCTTCTTTTGCTTTTCTTTTTTCTTTGCAAGTAAGAAAAGATCAATCAGCAGCTTACGAGCTCTCCGCCCCCCACTCTCTCCATATTGTGCTCTCTATAGCTAATGGTTCAGGCAATTAGGCGAGGGGGAAATTAATTTGAATTTGACTTTCAATTAACCCTACCTTAAGTTCCTCTTTCTCCATAAAAATGGACGTTTGAGTGGGCCATTTGAGAGGCGTATTGATATTTGTTTAGTGCCGTTATAGCCCCGGATAAAAGGCAAGCGTTTATATAGATTGGGATTGCATCACTGCAGCTGCAATGTGCCCGGTGCACACTGCGGCTCAAAGGACACGGGAGATTAATATTGTTAATTAATGTCCGAGGCGTGCCATTGTTGTGGAGGTGATGTATTACAGGCAGGAGTGGCTTGTCTAGGGTACTCACTGAAATGGGATTGAACATCAGAATAGAGGCCGGTCATCATCCCTCTTCCTCACTTGTCCACCCGGCTGACAGGCGGAAAGATTTAAGATGCAAATGGTGAAAACGGGTTGCTTTGCTTTTGTCGACTGGTTTCATCGTTGCAGATTTACGCCCTAAAAAAAAAAGTTAAAACGCTGAGTCTTAATGGGAAGAAAATCACATTTTCCCATTATGTAATATGACCAGCAGGAGGTTCTTCTTGTGCCTCATTCTTCTCTCATTAGAACAAAACCTTCAACCTCATCAGAAGTGGCCTCTCCACTTTGCTCACAGTGCAGCGGAGGAAAGTTTCTCCTCCTCCTCCTCCTCCTCCTCTGATACTCCTGATGCCCCCCACCCCTTGCTTGATAGAGATGCGTTTGAAAAGCATTATAATTTTATTGATTCTTAATGTTGTAAATTAAGAAGCATATTTGGCAGCTAACAGAAAGCACCTGCAGCGTGGCCGGCGTTTATTCCACCTGATGGTGCGGCGATCTGCTTTAATTGCGTTGCCACTGCACTCACTTATATTAAAAAGGCCCCGGCCATGATAATTAATTCCTTCCAGGCAGTCATTTTGGCACAATTTCTGGCAATAAACACTCGTAAATAAAGTAAGTGGCATTGAAAAAATAAGGCTACAGGTTTTTTCCATATACTTATTGCTGCCTCTTCCCGGCATAAGTGTTATTGATAGGTTTCAAGGGGCCACGCGGCGCATATGGTCCTAAACGAGCGCCGGCCACCAGAGAAATACTAAGTGGATTATTTTGCATAAAAAATAGACAATGTTTGAAGTTGTGCAATTAACCTGTGTTTAGAAAATAGCCGTGATTTATGCGTGCCTGTGTGTTTAAGATGCATGCATTATGGAAATCCTCTAGATTTATAATCCATTTAGCTGATGCGGTCAGGGTTTTTAGCGCCATCATTTATAAAGACCTGTATATTTTAATGCCTCCAACGGGCTCTTTTCAGACTATTCCAGTACATTAGCTATGGGCTTTATGAGTCACCTGCCCGGCTGTGGTTCTTAACGGCATTTAGGGTCAAGGTGAGAAGTGGCGTTTATAAAGTTTGAGCTGGGTGAACAGGAAGCGTGCGTGTGTTTGGATGGATCGTGTTTTGAGCTGATTTAGCATCCCCTCGCTTCCACTCTTTGATACGTCATGTTGGGTCCTGTTGTAGTCTGCGAGTCCATTTAGTTATCTCAGATATCTGCTCATCTTGTTTTATTCAGTGACAAGAGAAAAACAATCGACGTGGTGACGTCAGCGCAAACACAGTCAAATCATATTTTTGGAGTAATCCAAGTCTTGTTTAAAGGTGAAATATTCTCTTCCTTTTCAACCAGTGTAAATAATTCTCAGAGCTCCTCAAAACATGTGTGTGAAGTGTCTTGTTCTAAATCCACTCTGATCCTGTAATTGATCATGTCTATAAACCCCTCTATTTCAGCCCTGCTCAGAACAGGCTGTTTCTGTGTCTGTACCTTTAAATATGTAAATGAGCTGTGTCTGACCACGCCCCCTCTCTGGAAGGGCTTGGGTGTACTCGGTGCTTTCTCGCTTACGGTGAGAAGGCAGATTCAGAGGGCAGAACAAACACCTAGCTGTGGGAGTGTCACCCACCTGGGGGAGGGGCTACTGCCCTTTGTGATGTCATGAAGGGAAAATCTCCAAACGGCCTGTTTGAGCACACATTTTCTGAAAAGTGGACTTTTCTCATCATTGGGGGGTTTGTAGACGGACTAGAGACAAATATTAGAGTTAGAGGAACATGGTGAAATGTGTTTTTACATGTTATGGGACCATTAAAACCTCTTGAACACGTCATGCTGGTATTTCTGCATTATAATCTGAACGACGAGATTTTACTGACAAAATGTCAACTGACCCAAGGGCAGCCCTACTCAGATGGGGGGGGTCAGGGTTACATTTTTGTCCTGCAGCAGTCCTCTAAAATCCCGTTATTTTTGCTCCACAGGCGCTGTATGAGAACATGCTGGTGGAGTTGCCCTTTGCCAGTTTCTTCCTGTCCAAACTTTTGGGAACGAGCGCTGATGTGGACATCCACCACCTGGCGTCGCTGGACCCGGAGATGTACCGCAACCTTCTCTTCCTCAAGAGCTACGAGGGCGACGTGGAGGAGCTGGGCCTCAACTTCACGGTGGTCAACAACGATCTGGGAGAGGCTCAGGTGAGTGGCTTCAGGGAATAAATGATTCACCTGCTATATTTTTCTGTGCCTTTGGTGCCCTCTTTCTTTTTTCTGCACTGGTCAGTCGCTCTCGATCAGGTGTCTGTCCTTCCTCCCGTGTTGTTCCTCTGCGTGGCGTTAATAATTCATTTCCCTCATGATGTTACCACTTCTCAGCTCTAATGGAAGATAAAGCACGTTGCTGCCTTTGCCTTTAGCTCTGCTGCAGAGCAGGAAACGCAGCGGCTCTGTTGACTATTCCACCTCCCCCCTTACACGCCTGACGGAAGCTTACTCACTGCTCTTAAGCACGTCCCTCTCCAAAGCTCAAGGCTGCGGAGATGAGCCGCCACAGCCACTCTGACTCATCGGGACTCAGACCTGCACTCTACCCGGAGCCCCTGTTTGCTCAGGGCCTTAACGCGTCTTATTAGCTCTCCTCAAACAACACCTGAAACAGTCGAGTTACAATGCAGCCCTCCTGCCCTCAAATAGGGGAATCGCAAACACGATAGGAAAAACAATTTGTGAAAGATTAGGCACACACGGGAGCAGTCTGCCCTCCATTTGCCCCCGTGAGATAACCAAAGCAAACGAGATAAGGACGGTAATTCTTTTACATTAGCACATAATCAGAACCCTCTGTGTGTGTGGGGGAGAAAACAGCAGAAAAGGACTGCCTGTAAGTGAACCACATACAAAAAAAACCCTTGCTTAATATTACAATCTTTCTCAGTATTGTTGCATCGATTCCCTTTGTGAAGCTGAACAATCCGTTAAAACTGCGTCAGAGCGGTGCTGATTCATGCCCGTTGCTGCCATCGACGGCAGTTAAACTGATATCCTGTCAAGAGTTTCAGTTAAAGCGGCGTTCACACCTGCAGAAAACTCCTGAAAAAACGTCCTGATATTTTCAGGAGGAGCTGCATGTGTGAAAACAAACAGCTGAATGTTTCTCTCTGACTAGATACTTTCAGGAGCAGTCCTCCTGAAAGTATCTATCAACACAATCTGTAGGCAGCAAAACTACTGGGAATATCAAACATTTAGAAATGAGCACCAGATAATGTCAACAACGTCTTTCTGAAAAGTTGAAAGATTTTCAACTTGAGTGCCGCACATAAAAAGTCAGAGCGCTGGAAAAAAAGGACACTGGGCGTGCGCTTTTTCTCCAGGTGGCTGCTCTCTGCTTATTGAAAAGAATTGGAGAAAAAAGACGCCACCGCTCTCTCGGTGGACACGGGGCCTTATGCTGGAAAGCCTTATTGTAAAAACAAGATGAACATTTCTGTTCGGCCTCCCTGCATCGGCTATGATGTCATCACACCGTTTTATGAACAGGGATGATGAGCACTTTCTATCAAGTAATAACGGCTCTATAGCTAATGAAAAGAGAACTAAGGGCCAAATTGTATTGGACCAGATGTTCATCGAGTGTGCTAAATTTAGAAAATGCACTTAACCACACACACACACACACACACACACACACACACACACACACACACACACACACACACTGAGCCATACCTTTAATCAGAGTGCTGCTGGAAAACATTTTAATTACCTCTCTGTGATTGAATTGAATCCAACTGACACTTGTATTGTTAGTCGAGCAGCGGTGTGCAAAATAAAGTGGACACTTAGCTAACTTAGAGTTTAAGTCTGGTAGACACTGAAAGGTTTTTAAAATCTTAAACTGTTTATAAAACCAGGAGAGAGCGCCCACACATGACGACAAATCATGACAGATTTAACAGTTCAGTTCTCGTAGTGTGTGGAGATCAACGAGACGACCAACTCAGAAAACACACAAACAGATTAATTCACCAAGACCCAGATCGTCCACTCTCAGAACTCGTCATCTCACGCCGTCAAACGCGCCTAAAGAGTAAAGAAGCATGATGATCATGCTAAATGTGGCTAGCTGTTAGCTGGTACATCCATCACGGTAAACATTTTGGTCGTCCTCCTGTCCTTGTCAGTTGGATTGTCTTACAGGAGCTACTTACTGTTGATGCCACAAATCAACAAGTTGCTCCTCAATTTCTGACGTCCGTTTAACTTTCTGCTTCGCGTTTACTGTTGTCGCCATGGTTACGATTGTTGTGCTTCCTGCTTCAGTCAGCTTTCTTCCTTATTGGCTATTGTTCCGTCCTCTGTGTTCGCCCCACACAACAGGATTTCTGATTGTGAATATTCTGCATGTTTAATATTTAAATTTCAAATCGGGTGCGGCTCTGATCGTCCTCCGAGCAGATCAGGAAGCTTCAAATCACTCTTAACTTGTTTGTTTGTTTTTACTCAGGTGGTGGAGCTTAAGCTTGGAGGCAAAGACATTCCTGTGACCACAGCAAACCGCATCGCCTACATCCATTTGGTGGCCGACTACAGACTGAACAAGCACATCAGACCTCACTGCCTGGCCTTCAGACAAGGTCTGGCCAACGTTGTTAACCTGGAGTGGCTGCGCATGTTCGACCAACAGGAGATCCAGGTATGTGTCACAACCGTTGATCAAGCTGCAACTTGAAATTCATCACAGAGTCCAAATGTGTTTTTTTTTTACCTTTAAACAGGTGCTGATATCCGGGGCTCATGTGCCAATTTGTCTTGATGACCTGAAAAAGTTCACAAACTACTCAGGTAGGAGCTGATGATAAAAACATTTCTACTTATGAGGGTTCTTCTGGGAATTGAGCTTTCACTTCTTCACTTCACTTTAGCTGTAAAGCTCAACAGAGGCAGAAGAAATATTCTGACCTTTCAGTCCCTACTCGGGGTGTAACCGTTCTCAGGGCTCACGTTTCAGTAAGAATTCGGTTCAACAGGAAATAAGAAACATAAAGTCTCAGATGTATATTACTTGGTTTCTCTCATTTATTTCGTAATGACTCTCATGAAAGTTTGTAAACCCGAACTGTCCCCACATAAATGTTTAAAGGTGACATATCCTCCTCCACTTCAACCAGTTTAAATAAGTCTCAGAGCTCCTCAAAACATGTGTGTGAAGTTTCTTGTTCTAAATCCACTCTGATCCTGTATTTGATCATGTCTATAAACCCCTCTATTTCAGCCCTGCTCAGAACAGGCTGTTTCTGTGTCTGTACCTTTAAATATGTAAATGAGCTGTGTCTGCCCACGCCCCCTCTCTGGAAGGGCTTGGGTGTACTCGGGGCTTTCTCGCTCTATGTCCTATTGTTTACGGTGAGAAGGCAGACTCAGAGGGCAGAACAAACACCTAGCTGTGGGAGTGTCACCGACCTGGGGGAGGGGCTACTGCCCTTTGTGATGTCATGAAGGGAAAATCTCCAAACGGCCTGTTTGAGCACACATTTTCTGAAAAGTGGAGCAGGCTAAAGACAGAGAGGACGGACTTTTCTCATCATTGGGGGGTTTGTAGACGGACTAGAGACACATGTTAGAGTTAGAGGAACATGGTGAAGAGGATTTTACAGAATATGTGACCTTTAAAAGAAGCAGTCATGCTACTGTCTAATCCTCTTCTTCTTCATTTGTTCTTTAATAGCAGTTAGCTAACTTCTATGAGTAGATTACCGCTACCTGGATTGGGTGTGGTTTTTTTTTGTCTCCACTTATACATATTCCTGCATGCAACAAAAACATTACAGTAGTTTCAAACAACGGGAAATATGTAATTTTTTCAAGTTTTCGTACATAATTAAAATTGTATTGTTTTTAAACATGTGGTAATGAAATGTTCTCCTCACAGACTAACCGTTACAGTCAGGTAATCTGTGTCTGGCTGTAGCTGCTATAACAATATTTTCTTCTTCTTCTCCTCCCTCAGGTGGTTACACGGCCACTCACCCCGTCATCCAGATCTTTTGGGAGGTGGTCGAAGGCTTCACAGACGAGGAGAAGCGCAAGCTGCTGAAGTTTGTCACCAGCTGCTCTAGACCTCCTCTCCTGGGCTTTAAGGTGACGAGACTTTACCGTCTTTCCCCCGCTCATACCATCTTTTCTCTTCCTCACACTTCCTCCGCACGCTGGGTTCTACCTCGGTCCTTTGTCATTGGCAGGTTGTCTTTATCTCAACAGAAGCGACTGTTTCCTCTTAACGGGCCAGCAACTAAAACTCCTAGACTGATCATTTTCAAATTAGCCAGGGTTAATGTCGGGCCTGTGCACTGACTGAGATCTTATCTCTTTGTTCACTGTTGTGTGGTTCCAGACCTCCCTCTGTGGTAGATCCTGTCTGGACAAATAAGTCCATTCATAACTCTGTAGCAGGTTGAACTTTTGAACGTTTGCCTCCTGAGTGACACGGCAGAAAACAGCTATTTCCTCTTTAATGACTCTACAAGGGTGAACTGTACCACCCCCACCTCTTCAACATTGTTCCAGCCGTGCTGAATCATTATTGCTCACCTATTTTTTAAAATGATTTTCTAATTGGAAGCTGTCCCGCTCTCTCGCTGACTTGATTTGTGGGGGGGGGGGAGAAATCTGAAAGTGTTGCTCAGGACCATTAAAGAGTTTTTTATGAGTCTCTGCTCGTCAAACCAGCTGCTGTAATCATCATATGATTGGTTTTAGTTCTCTTTATGACTCCAATCAGTTAAAAAAAACTAATTGAAGTCCTGCAGGATACGAGGGAACAAAACTCTCCTTAAATCGTTTGACGTACCTCCTCTAAGGGTTTTGAGAGTTGCCTTGGCTCCCCTTTTAATCAATTTGACTTTGGCCAGCAGTGAGGATGAACCCCCCCCCTTCCCATCACCGCGCCCTCTTTCATCGTCTCCTCTCCGGGCCGATAATTCGCGGCGTGAGCGGCCCCTGACCTGGCCCTCAGCCTGAGCCAGCTAAGCCTTAATTAGCTGTCGAGAAACGGCCCAGGATTCATTAGAGAAGAAATAGCTCTGTCAGGAGAAGCAATTTAAAAAAGATGATGGAAACTCTCTTTTTTTCCAAAATGATAGCCGAGGTAATGGCAGTTTCTCAATAAGCAACGATAGTTTAATACGGTAATTGTCAGAAAAATGGGGTCATTACAGCTAAGCCCCCGAAGAGCCATTTAATGGGGCGAGTACGGCCGCTGAACCGCACACGCTAAACTTCAAATGAATGGGATGAAATCAGAGGCGGAGGAGCTTATTGGCTGGCGCAGCTCGTGATGGAAACGGTCAGTGTCACAGTCTGCAGATGAGGTGGCCTCATCACGGGGAGGCTTGATTTAAAAAAATGCCAGATAGACAACATGAAATGACCATTCCTCCCGTCTCATCCAAGGGTCAAAGCGTGGGCCCGCAACGCCATCACTACCTTTCAAGCACTAACCTGATTTCCTAAATTTATACTTCCTTAACGCTTAATGTCTCTCTTTTTACATTTATCCCCCGGTGGAATTTGACATTTATTGCTTAATGGGGATTGCTTTGGACATTACGATCATCAGCATGAGTTGATTCACGTCTCGTCTTTAAACACATTTAAAATATGATTTTTTTTTTGTCTTAACTGCAGCCAATTAATCAGACACTAATAACATCTCACACACAGGAGCTCTACCCGGTCTTCTGCATCCACAACGGCGGCTCCGACCTAGAACGCCTGCCCACCGCCAGCACCTGCATGAACCTGCTGAAGCTGCCCGAGTTCTGCGACCAGCACCAGATGAGGAACAAGCTGCTGTACGCCATCGAGTCCTCGGCAGGGTTCGAGCTGAGCTGAGGAGGGGCGAAGGCTTCTCTGTCCCCGTGGACTCCCCATGTCACAGAAAAGGACGGCTTGTGAGAGAAAGACTTGTGAGAGAAAATACAAACAAGACGGAGGGGGGGGAAAGCAAATGATGCACTGACCTGCCTGATTTTCTGTTTGTTAGTGTGTGTGTGTGTGTGTGTGTGTGTGTGTGTGTGTGCCAAGCCTGAGCAGAAAGGTGCGAGGATGACGCAGGGTAGGAAGCCTTTTTTTAAAAAACCCTTTTAAGTAACTTAAACGTTGAAGTAATCACCTGTCAAAACTCTTCTGGATGAAATCGTAAGTGCGTAGTTGTTGGGAGGAAATCTCTCGCACATGAATGGACAGTTATTCTTCTTCACCAAAGATTAAGCGGCATCATATAAAAAAGGCAATATAAGAGACGGACAGGGGCAGCCAGCTCGCCGTGTGCCAAGGGGCTGCTGAGTCGGAGGGGCTTTTGTGTTTAGCCTTCATGTAGAGGTCATCAGAACTCCAGTTTTTTGCGACGTCTCCGATGATTAGTATAGCTATAAAATAACCGCCATGTCCGATATCCACAGCGTCAGTGTGCACACGCCGTCTGAAATGTGTAATGGGCTTAGATTGTCTGTTATTATGGATTTGTGAATATGTATATGTTTACAACTGCTCTTGTATGATTCATTTATTCAGTACTTGTACAGGTTTGTTTTTCTTTCCATTGTGTGACGAATAGGAGGCGGGCGTGTGAGGTGAACAATCTCTCGCCTGTTCGATGACAAGACTCTCAAATGATCAGTGTACCAACAGGGTGAAAAAATAACCAGAGTGTATGGAAATGAATAAAACCCACTTTTTCTTTTTGCATTTTTCCCTTTTAGCTTCTTTTTTTTTTCTCTCAGTGCTTGTAATTCACAGTAATGACGAGACATAAAACAGTGCTTTGTGGGAAAATCTCCTCCTGAGTTTTATGGCCTCTGACATATAATTAAAGAAACATCCAGTTAAGAAACACTGAGCAGAACTATTCTGGCCTTGAGATGCATTATCGGGCTGAGCACAAATTAAGATTGCGTGCGTTGCTCATAAATCTCCCTGCCCTCTGATGCAGGAGGAAGATTTCAGCCGCTCGTTGGACCGAGGCCATCTCCGCATCCTCTCTCCTCTCTGCTGAAACAGCCAACGCAGAGGCCGAACCCCCGCACATCCGCCGGGCCAGGGAACTCACAGTGATAATTGGGTCTTAAAAAGCAGACTTGTCATTGAAATGAGGGATTCATCTCAATTACTCTGAGATTTATTTAAGACTATTACCTTGTGATGGATTATAACTGACAGAGTTAATGCTGGGTGTTATGAATCATCCTCAGTAGGTAATATACTTTAGCTCGCCGGTAGGCCTTTTAAGAGCTAATTGAAGCTTTTAGGCTTGTTTATCTTGCTGCAGAGCAGGAAACATCAAAAATCACTTGACGGGGGTTAAGGAGGGAACCTGCTTTGCACAAGATTACTCCAGAAGTGAAACACCGCTGTGCACGAGTGGAAAGTGAGCGTTTAACCCAATGAGAGTTTGTACACAACAAGGAGGCATATCCAACAGATGAATCATACCTGATTGATCCTTTAATAAACACGTGAAAAAAAATCACGAGCCTGGAGAATGATATTTACTGCAGCAGGTGTTGCATCAAAGATGAAAAAGTCTTGCAACACTATCAGAGGTTGTTCCATATTAACAGATTGCCATCTGGTGGTCAATAAGTGGTACTGCACGAAGAACATTTGAACATTACATTACAGGCCTGTCCTTCAACATCTTTGAATCCAAGCTCATTCGTCGGACGGAGTCAACGTTGAGGTAAAGTTTTCAAAATGCAAATTAAGTATTCCCTCCGCTTAATGATAGAATGCACAGAAAGCAAAACAAACAGGACTTAAAGCATCCTTTGGGGGGTAAAGTGCAGTGAAGTGAAGCACTGTTGGGCATGCTGTTTCACTTTTCAGTGTTGGGGGAGTAGAGACTCGGACCCTCAAGTCCATGCAATACTTTTTCTGGGAACAGCATCAAGAGCTATTTCAATTAATTTAGTAGAACTTTACATGTCCTGTTTGTCATTTTACTGAGATACAGAGACCCGGATCTGGTGATGTTGACGTTTACACAGACTGTGTTTCTCATAGGGGAGGTGTGTTTTTTTTCTACATGCTAATTGGTAGAGAAACATTCACATTCAACACAGGCCTCCAGGTGGGTGGCCCATGTTCAACTCCGACCCCGGGCTCCTTTCTTGCATGTCATAACCCTCTCTCTCTCGCTCTCTCTCTCTCTCTCTCGCTCGCTCGCCCTAATTTCGTGTTAAAATGTGTATTATTATTATTATTATTACACATTTACTCTAACTGGGCGAGTGAGTGAGAAAGAAAGAGAGAGTGTGTGTGCACTGTGCAGCACTGTCTGTGTAATCTCTACCTGTCCAGACTTGAACAGGGAGGAGGCCAACTTTGATCCTGGTTTCCTAAAAGCCTGAATGTGAGCAGCAGCTTCAGTCTAGAAAGATCCTCGTCTGTATAATAATGATCCACTTGTATCAGTTTCAAAGTGATCTGTAATCTTGAGCCATAACAATAAAAGAAGAGTCCATGTTTAGAGGACGCTATTGACTGCAATATAAAGAATGACCTGTGCATGCTATCTATGGCTGTGCTGCCTCCTGCTCAGAGAGTCTAATTAGATAGTGACTGCCCATAACGCCCGATGTAATTAATAGCCATCTGTCATTTTCATTGGGTCTCCTTTCGTTGGCGAGCGCTCCTGCCGGCTCTAACTGCAAAAACGACCTTCATTTTCCATATAAAATCAATGCAAGTGTGCCGTTTCAGGCACCGTTTCTTCAAACCTCCAATAACCTGCACTGCCTCATTCTGTGTCTTTGGGTTATCACAAGTTCAGCCTACTTAGCCCCCCCACCTCACACCCACAGGTGCTACTTGTCAACAGGCAAGGCAGGCAACTGCTGGGAGTCCCAGACCAGTAAGGGGGGACCCATAGGGCTGACTAACTTTAACAAGTGGCTCAAAATGTGAACATTTTACAATGATAGTAGGAAATCCCCTAATGGGGCCCCATCTGACTTTACTCACTCTTGTTGCCCTGCATGTGTTAAAGCTGTGAAAACCAAAGTTTGTCAATGAAAGTCAACAAAGAAAAATGGAATTAGAGGAATTATCTGTCAGTCTTTCTGTCTGGTTAGTTTCCAAACGGACTCTGGAATCGCCACAAATAAAACATTAACCATTAAAATAATAATAACTTTATTTATACAGCACCTTTTTAAAACACATGTTTGACAAACAGCAAAAACAAGAACAAATTAAACCAAACACAGAAGAACATAAACTACAGCAAGAACATAACAAATGTAAAATACTCAAAATAATTAAATACAATTGAACAGAAAAGAACCCAAAGTGCACGATACCCAACAGACATATATAACCCGACCATCACAAGAACCATCACAAGAACCATCACAAGAACCATCATAAGAACACAGGAAACACAAGAACCCAACAACACGAGCTGAGACCAAGAGGAACCAAAGATTTAAAAAGATGTAAGAAACTAAAAGAGCTAAAAGCAAATCAAAAGATAACAGCAATAAGAAAGTAAGAGCAGTAAAAGAAATAGGTAAAAATAGGAAAATTAAGATTTAAATAATTTTAAAGGCAAGAAAAAATTATCATAAATCCCCCTTTTTTCCCCTCACAGTACACGACAGGTGGCGCTGTAACCTCTTGTCGGTTTCTCTTTTGTAATAACCTCCTATGGCTGCAGCACGCAGAACGAGGCGGGATCAGATGTGGGCGGGGCTGGATGCCATAGGGGGGCGTGGTCAGACGTCCAGCCACATCACAACCAGCGGCTGCAGTTTCAGGTTCCGCTGCACTCAGGCGAAGGAGACAAGAAGAAGGGGGGGGGACAAATACACTCGGGACGCCGTTGGATCTGACATTTCATTTAAACAAAGGTGAGGAATATATAATAATATAATATAAAGTATAATGCTGAAAGGGCGCTGAATGTGTTGAAACACCGTCGTCTGTCGCAGAGACTACTCTGTCACTGTCAGGCTGAACGTTGCTAATAAAGCTCCAGCAATACGAGACTTTCCGGGTCCAGAATTAAAGTTACCACCTGACTATTTTTAGAGATGCTTTTCCCTTCGTTACGTAATGTTTTTTTGGTCCATTTTTATTAATATCATCTTGCAGTATGGCTGCCTTTTTTAATATTGACAGCCTGTTTCTGAAGACTTTCTAGAAGTTTCTGACGATCTGCACCGACCTGCTGATGTTTCCAGCTGTTTTTCAGGGGGCCTGTATTTCACAAAGCCCCCCTTAAACACAAAGAGTTACTTATAGTTCAGAGGAGATCCTTGTAAAGATGAAAGTTATTCACTTAAAGAGAGCTCCAGACAATGATGAGAATCCACAGTTTTGTGATAGCTTCCAGCAGGGGGCGTGTCCAGAGGGCTGGCCACTTGAGATCTGATTGGCTCCTCATGTGCCACTCAAAAATCCCAAACCTATGATTTACTATTCGCCTAATCAGGGGTTAGATTTACTCCCAATGTACACATAGCAGCCACACATTACATACTGAGAAGAAAAAATTCCCAACAGGGGCGGCTGTGGCTCAGTGGTAGAGTAGTTTGTCCCTCAACCCGGAAGGTCGGGGGTTCGATCCCCAGCTCATGCAGCCACATGTTCAATTTGTCCTTGGGCAAAACACTTAACCGCTGCTTCGTCGGCGGTGTATGAATTGATACTGATGTATTCTTTACACAGCTGCCTCTACCATCAGGGTGTGAATGTGTACGTGTGACCTGCGGTGTAAAGTCAGAAGACTAAAAAAGCGCTGTTTACCAACTCTGAAACTGGGAGCATCCTCGGAGCTCATAAATGCAGCATTACTGTTGTTTCCTGTAGATTGAGGCCTGTTGAAGTCTATAGTTAAATCCAGATAGAAACTCAAAGGAGCCTCTGATACACTCTCTGTAGAGACAGAATGACACTCTACACATTGCTGTGAATCATGTAGTGTCATAGTGATGTCTTTGTTGTCATGTGTGTCTCTCCTGTCAGCTGTGTTACATTTGAGCTGGTTTGCTGCTGCTGCTGCTCAGAGCCGTATTCCCTCCTCATGTCCAGAACTCCTGACTTGTTGATGTCTGATATCAAGTGGTGTTTGAGGGTTCCTGTACTCTGGTGGACTTACTCCAGCATGCTCTGTAATCACTTAAATAACAGTTAAACTCGTAGCAGTGGGTAGAGAGGAACGGGCCTGAAATGAAGCGACTGAGGGCGACGTTCTTCTAATAGTGTTTTAATCAGGAGATAAAAACCTCTGCAGGTAATTAACTGGGGAGTGGCTGTAGGAACATAAATTGTTAAGCTTTTACAATGATGAGCCCATACCCTGCTGATAGCACAGCTGATACAATAAACAACATTGTTCGGTAAGTGTGCCAGAGAGTGCTGATAACATGTGATGGCTGACATTTCTGGGGAAATTCCAGTGGCGCTGTAGGCCTCAAATCGAGATCGTTATCTTTAGTATATTGAATTTCTGGTGAGACTTGTCTGTTGTGTAAAACCACTCAGGACACCGTCTGTCAGCGGACTCTCTCTCTCTCAATTGCATCTCACTCTCACATGCAGCGATGTTCTGGATAAACCAAAAAAAATATTTTATTTATATATAAAGTATTATTTATTTATGGCGGTCCGCCTGAAGGCGTCATGACCGTGTGACTGAATGTTTGTGAAACACTGAGAGGATCATATAACGTGTGCGACTGTGGCTTGAAAAAGAGAATGTGACTCAGGTTTAAAAAACATTTTGAGTAGTCAGAACTCAAACTAATTTTTTTTAAAAAGCAGGGAAATCATCAGAGCAAGTATTGAGATGAAACAGTGCAGGTTTGAGCTAACCATTTCAAAGTTAGACACAGACTAGGGATGCAGCCATGCATTGGTTCAACATCGGTATCGGCCGATATCGGCTCTGTTGACAAACATCGGCATGAATCGATGTCAGTAGCCGATGTTTACTTGTGCCAAATCAATTTTATGCTGGAATCGAATACCTCACTATTGATTCAGAGATATTGTTTTTTTTAGTGGACAGCTGAAGTCATCTGTCAAACAAACTCGTCAAACATGAGAGAAGATGTTGCACAGAACATTTTCACAGAAAGCTGCGCGCCCCTCTTTTCTTCGACTCTCCTCAAATTCACAATTTATACAACTTAATTATTCATCACATTTATTTAAAGCTAGTGGCGCTTACTGCAGGAAAAAAAAAAGTATAATGTTGGAGTTCTTCTGTCTGGGAATAGAAACCTTCAATAAGATCACCTCTTGTTCACTGAGGCATTATGGGATTGACTGACCTACATCTGTTGCTCCCAACGAGCTGAGCAGAATCCATCAGATCTGGGTCAGATGGTACCACCAGGCACAGCGCTGCACATGCACGCATGCATGAACATACAGACACACACACGAGCACCAATAGGAACATCTGTAGCAGGCACTTGTGTCCATTAACTCCCACTGCTCCGAGGGGGGGCGGCGGTACCCAGGTGAGTGGGTCATTGAGGGCTGAAGTAAGAAGAATAAAGTGACATAGATTGTGCTGAGTCAGATCTCAGGTCGAAAACGGTGAGCCACATATCTTCATACTGAGTTATGTAAAAGTGTTGTTTTTATCCAATCAGGAAGAAGTCAGGCACCGGACCAATATGGGTTTTCTAAATCAGCCCTAGCTTCGTCTTCTGCATTATAAGAACGGTCGGTTTTCATATCAGTCGGCATTATTTCGATATGTCTTTGATAGGTAAATATTGGATCTGATGAAAGTGCATCTTTTGTACATTTTGTGTTTTTTATTTTTTATATTTTACATTTTTAAATTCTATTTTATATATTTTAATATCTTCTTATTCTGTATTATTTAAGTTGTTTCTAGTTCTGCTTTATTTCCTTGTTAATTGTTTAGCACCAATACACCAAGTCAAATTCCTTCTATGTGTAAATGTACTTGGCAATAAACCCAGATTCTGATTCTGATTCTGATCGTGGTCGGGTCGGGCTCTAATGAATTCAATAGAGAAAGAAAGGCTCTATCATGAAGTGTCTTAAGGGAGATCTTAAGTTACAGCCTGACTCTGGAAACCAACAGAGAGGAGTTTCAGTGCCGCCATGTACAATCCAGAAATCACTCAACGCCACTGCCATGTGCCAAACATCCCCCCCCCCCCACACACACACACCCCCATGTGCTCCAAACACACACAAACACAATCCAACAGCAAAGGCCACAGGTTAAAAATAGCAAACAAACAGGACACGGTGCACCCCCCACTCAGTAGTCCTCCTCGCTGGATTATCTTCATAATTCATGGTCTCACTGGCCTGTGGCTTCGATGGTTTTAAGTGTCTCGTTTACCTTGTAAAAGAGGATTGATGTGATGTTTTTCTTGAGATGACATCCGATGAGAGACAGGAAATGTGGGGGAGGAGGACATGCAGCAAAGGGCCGAGGTCAGACTCGAACCCACAGCAATGAGGACTTAAGCCTCTGCACATGGGGCGCACGACATCGCCCAATCAATGGATGATTTAACAGCCTTCATAGAAATGACCATGATCTAAAAATTGCATTTTTGAATTGAATCCCCAACTCTTTATATTAAGAAGTCTGTATTTGCTACACAGATGACATTTAAGGACATGTTTGTGATGTCAGTTTAAAGAGGTCATATTATGTCCTTTTTGGGGTTCATATATTTAATCACCTGTACCTACTAAAGTATGTTCACAACAGCTAAAGTTCTAAAAAAGTGTCTGTTTTCATGAACTGCCGCTCCATGCACCGGCTCTCTTCTGACTCTCTCTCTAAGGCTCTGAAGTGCCCACGTTCAGAGTCCCCACATGTGCCAAGTCTGATCTGATTGGTCGGCCTGTCGGCTCTGCCGTAATTGGTCAGTCGCTCAGCACGGTTCTCAGAAATGTCCTGCCCCTTTTACCATATTGGGAATGCAGCCACTTTGGCTCCGAGGGGAGCATAAACATTAGCACCTTAGCTCTACTGTGCTACCGCAGGCTACGGCATATCGTGGGCGTGCTACAGAAGTTAACAGGCGTGCAACATGAGCTGCAGGGCTTGCCACAACGAGCCAATGGGCTTAGATCAGTGATCTCACACTGACAATGACGTCACACTGGCAAATTTTTTTCGAGGGGGGCTAGAACCGAGCGTTACATGCAGCTAATGCTACAGCTAACAGGAGGACGTAGGAGAAGCTGCGTTTCCGCAGACTTTGAATTTTTGCACATAGATGTGCCTAAACATGCACAGGACACATGGAAAACACACTAAAGAGCATATAAAACCAGAAAAAGCAGAATATGACCCCTTTAAATTAACAGTTTGGATGAACTCAACTGTGAGTGTATCCTGCACAGAAGCTTTGCACCATGAAGCCTCTCCAAGTGGACTCTGTGTTTGCTAGCAGTTGCAGATGGGTACAGAGTGGACAGGAGGTTTTAGGTACATCATGATGTGTTGCTGCAGGTAACCTCCACAGTGATTTAGTATTGCAAAGACAAAAAGGAAATCTTGTGGGACTGAATGTTTTCTGATGCTTTAACATCAGACCTGTCCCGTCTTGTTTTTGAGAGGCATCGCTCCATAACTTACATGTTAGGTAATAAAAAAAGAAGAAGAAAAGAAGCAGCTTCATAGTCTTTAAAAGCTGTCTCCAAAATGTAAAGAGTAAAACATGATTCACGTTTTCTTCTGTTAGAGCCTCAGGGTGGGGGATGATCACCTGCTCGTTATGTAATATTCCTGGGCTTGTTTTAGCTTAGCTGTCCTCCTCGCTGCATCTCTATTTTCAGTGCACTTGATTACATTGTTGAGTATTGCCACCCTGCTTAATGCCGTCGCACTCCCGCCCCCCTCCCAGATTTACCCCTCAGATCTAGACGGCTACGCTCAGTCGCAGTTTGTGGGCTTTATCTCTCCGAGCTAACATGTCTTAACAGATTTTACTTTTTTTTTCCATAGAGACCGCACAGGGGAGAGGACAGCAACGTCAAACTCAGGCAGACCGACAGAGCCATGGTGGAATACTACCAGATATTAGGAGTCCACAAGAATGCAACACAAAATGACATCAAAAAAGCGTAAGTTTTTTCTACTCCAGTTCCCCCCCATGTTGCTAAATCTCCAGGACTCAGAGGGAAGGAGAGAGAGAGAGAGAGAGAGAGAGAGGGGGAGAGAGAGGGAGAGGGAGGGAGGGAGAGGGAGGGAGGGAGGGAGAGGGAGAGGGAGGGAGAGGGAGAGAGAGGGAGAGAGAGAGAGAGAGAGAGAGAGAGAGAGAGAGAGAGAGAGAGAGAGAGAGAGAGAGAGAGAGAGATGCAGAAAGTTTCCACTGTATTTCCTGTAACCTTGTTGTAATGATGTCACGTACCTTCCCCCCCCGACTCTCACCCACCTCTCCAGTTAATTGCACTTCCTCCGGTTTATGCTTTGTTTTGATAAGAGCATTTCCTGTCAGTTGAGCTTTCTATTTAAATGTCAAGTACAGCAACATTTCTGTTTGGATTCAGAGAGAGTACAAAGTTACTCTGGGTAATGCAGAGCACAGAAATAAGCTGAGACTCTGAGTCAGTGTTTTAATGGGGCCAATCAATAAGTCAAATCAACCTTCGACCCCCCAGCTCGCACTCTATGATCTCTGATTGATTTATTGGCCTTGTTAGTCGCTCGGCGCTCGGGATGGTGATGTGGGTTCATAAGTTCCATGGGTGCCAGGAGAAGGTGGACTTGTTGTGCTTATAGGTGACTTAACTTCTCCACAAGTACCTGGATGGATGGTCATTAGGGTCGCACTGATTGTGAAAATCAGGGGCCGATAACGATGCTTAAAAAAAACAATTCTGCCGATTTGGAGAGCACCTTGCTTCTTTTGGAGTCAGACTCCCACAATGGCCGAGCTTTTCTCTCATGCTTGAACACGATCACAGATCAGAGTTTGTCTGACAGGTGACTTCCTCCTCCCAATAAAGATCCGTCGTTAGGTGCACCAGACGTCAGCAGGTACTGTTTGTGCGGACCAAAATACAGAAGTTGTTCTGATAGCTGGAGAGGTGCCAGGGCTCTTCCCCGAGTACTGCAGAGGTACCCCCCAAACCGCTCTGCTGCGCTCCCTGTGTAGCAGCCCCACTCTCACATCTCTCCCACTCTGACATCTCTCCCACTCTGACATCTCTCCCACTAAGGCGGTTGTTGAATGTAATTAAAGTCACATTTTAATGGCAGCGTGGGAGTGTTTTAAAACCTCAGAGATGTTGGAAAAAACTCCAGAGTCGTTCACATGAGACATCTTTACAATCTCATACATCCATTCAGAGAGCAGGCGTTAACACGAGCCGAGCGTTCAGTCAAAGATAATGGCTGTCGCTGAGAACACACAGCCTAACCCCTAACCCAGACTACACAAAGACCGGCAGCACATTGTCAGTCTGCTCTGTCCTCCATTGAGCAGGCTTTTCGACTGTTCACTATAGAACACACGGCCATAAGGAAAGTCAATCCCTGGATTGTGTTCAGCCCTTTTTCCCGGCTGACCCCTGCTCTCATCGGGTCCCCCGGTCTCATCCGCAGTATCTTTGTGTTGGCTGCTGCAGGGCTTCAGACCAAACAGCTGATGCAGCGTCAGCGGCTGTGTGAGCCTGCGCAGCGCCTCATTGGAGTTCAGGCTGTCTTTGTTATTTCTGCTCGGGGGGGGGGGGAGGACAGAGAGAGAGAGAGAGTATGTGTTCACAGAGTGGTTGTAGCAGTTAGTATGTTTGGTGTAGGCATGGTTGCCAATCTAAAAAAAGACGTCGTGCACGTGGATTTGTGTGTCTGATAGGAGCATGTCCGTTACACATACATTCATATTTTCCACCCTCAGCTCTGTTCCAAGAAGCGATCGGCTTATTTACACTCCTAATCTCATACACGATGCGTGTGCTTCTATTTTTATGTCCCATGTTTGACTTGGTGCTTTGTGTGTCTCAGTTACAGAAAATTGGCATTAAAGTGGCATCCAGACAAAAACCCCGACAACAAGGAGGAGGCCGAGAGGAAGTTCAAGGAGCTGTCGGAGGCTTATGAAGTGCTTTCAGATGGTGAGAATCTCTCTGCAGAATATGAACCAACATGAAGACGGTTTGTTTCTCTGACTGTCTAGAAAGACGACGGTTCATGTATTAGATGCGTTCATGTTCTTATCCCAGTTTAGTTTACACAATCCACATCGCCCTGGTGGCTTTGGTTTATAACCAGTATTTGTTAAGTTGTGGTGAGGAGGTCCATCCTCGCGTGGGTAAGAAATATGACTCGACTCCATGTTGACTTTTTCTTTCACACCGGACTGTAACCTTGAGCTCCTCTGAAACACACCGTTCAAAATGAATCAGGGCTCTCTGCCTTCACTTTTGGTAAAGGTTGATAGCCTTGTAGCACAAAACAAAAACTTGTAGCCGATATAGAAGACATCTGTTATGTCTCTAAAACCGCGAGGAGTTCAGTAATTTCAACAGGTCGAGACTGACACAGGACTTTAATGTTGCAGTCAGAACACAAAGCTTGTGAAGCGTCTAACTGAACCTGTGTCTTCTTCCATCTTGTCCATCTTTATTCTGCTCGTATCTTCACACTGCATGTAAATTTACCTGAAATGAGCGTGATCTAGAAACACAGTTAAGCAGTGAGTACAGTATGTTATTCTTCTTTTCTCTAGTCCCTCAATTAAACAACTTTTATACACGAGGGGAGGAGTCAGCCGGCCGTCCCGGCGATGTAAACAAAGTGAAGATAGGACTCTGAAAACTCTGAAAACATCACAGACAGAGGGACTCAGGTGTTACACCCATTGTAGACAGTCATGACTCACAGAGTTATTTTCAGAGGAGATACTTGATTTCTATTATATTTAAGTGTGAAAATCTCATATAAAGCCTTTAACGCTTCAGCTGAGAACACCAGACTTCCTGATCGTGCTGTGTCTAAAAAAGCTCACAGTTCATGTCTTAAATGTCAGTCTTGTGTTTGTTGAGTCTACATGTGATATCAGCTGTTCACAACAAGTCCATTTGCACACCAAACCTGTGACTTTAAGAACGCATCTCTCAGGCTTCTGCATTCACTTCCCTTTCTTTAACCGAGGTGTTCAGTTTCATACAGTCCATGGTCTCGTTCCTGTTTCTGAATCTGCTGTAAACACAAGAAATCATGCTGTGGATGTGACATTATGTGTGCACTGTGGTTTCAGAAGGAGCTAGAAGCCTGATCAAGAGTCAGACAGTAATCATGTTCTAAAGATTTCTCTGTACGTTTGTTTTATTGCTCTTTATCTAAAGTCCAAACTCTTCCAAAACAGAAAGCAAGAGGAATATTTACGACCAGTACGGCAAAGCAGGCCTTTCGGGAGGAGGAGGAGGAGGAGGAGGAGGGCGAGGAGGAGGAGGAGGTAAGGACACGATGACTTTATATCTGTGCCACGGAGGTGATTGATAAGATTTTAGTAGTTAATAACAGAATAAATACGAGGAGGCTGGAGGAGAAACAGTCAGCTGTTTGTGTTCACACATGAAAACTTCAGGAGATTTTCAGGAGTTGTGTGGCGGTGTGAACGAGGCTAATGTTGATATAATGTTGGCAGCAGTGAAAAAAACGCTATTTTTATTCTTTAAAATGTAGGCTTCATTATTAATCATCTCCACTGATGTTTTGTGTTTTACAGGAGGCCATTATGATCACTTTGGCGGCGGCGGCTTCACATTCCGTAATCCTGAGGACGTCTTCAGGGAATTCTTTGGTGGCAGAGATCCATTTGCAGAGTTTTTTGGTGAGTCCATTTTTAGTTTTTTGGCTTATTATCAGCTGCATCATTTTATCTGTTAAAAAGACTTAACACAGATAACCCAGCATGATGGAGAAACCCTTTAGGTTCTAGCTTCATAGCGTGTAGATTTATTTTATTTCCTAATTAGTGCACAGGCTCGCTGCTCCTGCTGTGTGGAAATGACCCCCCCCCACGGTGCTGCAGGTGGCATTTCACAAACATCAGGCACTAAGTTCACCTGGGGAGGTCATCAGCCACTAAATGTCACAGGTGTGCCTCAGTGTGGCTTCAGAAGGCCGCATCATTAGAGAGAAATTATTTCAGGAAAAAAGATGACGGGAATCATGGGAGCAGGGAATCTCTGCTACTCCCCCACCCCCACCTCCCGATGAAAACAAACTCCGAGTCGATATGTTCACAGACGAGCTAATGTATCCGAGTATGATCTACATGATGTTTTTATCACAGCAACAGAACGGCAGCTTTCAGCAGCAGCTCACTCTTCCTTATGCAGCGGATGTAACATCCAGTGTTTCCATGGCGACGATAAACATGTTGATATAACGTCCCGTTATGTCTATAAAATGAAGGACTGGTTTTGATAACTGCTGGATATATTTGAGGTGATGTAAGTACTCTACAAAATATTTAACAGAGGTTTAGTCCATTTTTCCACATACAGTATATTTAATATGTGCCTCTAGTCTGTCTACAAACCGCCCAATGATGAGAAAAGGCCATCCTCAGACATGTTTTGGGGAGCTCTGAGACTTATTCAAACCGTTTGAAGAGGAGGAGGATATGTGACCTTTAAAAGAATCGATGTTGGAGAGTGATACAGTCTTTCTCATTTGATCGATAGATGTGATTCATTAATAACAAATCCTGTTATTAATTAAATAATGTTTTTTAATTGATTGACAGCACTACTGTAGACAAACAACAAGCTTAGAGTACCAGCAGGACCGCTTTTTAAACACCTTTTGTTTGGTTCTGTCTCGTGTGTTGAGCCTCCACGGTCCAAACCGTACCACTCTTCTTTAAATCAATCTGATTGGTTGAAAAGTCTCAGAAATCCGGGGGGCTATTTCTCCTTAATGAGTTTGGTGGAGGGTCCTGAGGCTACACCGGTTGAGAGCCACCCGTCTGGCCTGCATGGTTTGTCCTGAGCCGTCTGGGTTCAGCTGAAGGCTGATTGGACGGCATGTGTACTTCACCCCGTGGAGCTCTAAATATGGAGCTCAGATGCAGGCGGAGGATGGATCGAGATTCTGCATCACTCAACTGGAATGCTTTCAAAAATAGCTTCAGTATTAAACAAAAGCAGATGTAATAACGACAAGTGTGTGCGTCTGCGAGGGGTCTCAGAGAGTCGCAGCAAATTTTAATCATGGCGACTCGACGCGACTGAGCCACATAAACATCGTAAAATCACGTACATTCAGCACACCTGCTGTTAGAAGTGCTGCTTAAAAATAGAGGGAAGTGGACGAGAACGTGATCGTCTTTGACATCAGATAGTTGTTTTTCTTTATCACACTGACCCGTGTTAGTTTTGTATGTATTGGCCCGGGTCAGCTCAGCTGTTTACTCTTTTCAGTGAACGAGGAGCGTTTAAAAAAAGACAAACTGTAAAGCTGTGTCGCACAGAGGAGTCGTGTTCACATGCTGAAATACAGCATTCTTTCAGGGAGCTCTGGGACTTACTTAAACGGGTTAAAAAGGAGTATAATAATATGATAATATAATATAATAATATGTGACCTTTGACCTTCTTTTTTTGACCTTTATTGTGCTTAGCTGGTAGGAAACAGGATACATCTTGTAGCGCTTATTTTTACCCTCTCAAGTGGTCTTCCTCAAATAGATCTGTGAATAAATAACTTTCTTTTCTTTGATTCAATTTCTTTGATTTGTTTAACTCGACACGGCTGAGAGCGTTCAGATCTGTTTTTTCAAATCTCATCCAGCGTTCTGCCCTGACTGTCCAGCAGCTCGTCTCAGTGAGCAGCAGCTGGTCCTCTGGATCTGTCACTCACCTCAGAGCGGCCAGCAGACCTGGAGGGGGGGGGGGGGGGGGGGGGGGTGTTTGTAGAGGTTCACTTGGTGGGGAGGGCTTAGTTGCCTTCCAAGAACAGCACACACTCATTCCTAAATGGACATGTGAAGAAGCAGATACCAAGAGGTTGTTTTTACACACTTGAAATTAAAATTTGGAAGATTTTAAATGAAATATTGCACTAAAACAAATAGACGTATTCATATGATTTCATTTGTACATTTTTAAGGTCACATATTATTTAAAATCCACTTCCCCATGTTCCTCTAACTCTAATATGTGTCTCTAGTCTGTCTACAAACCCCCCAATGATGAGAAAAATCCACTTTTCAGAAAATGTGTGCTCAAACAGGCTGTTTGGAGATTTTCCCTTCATGACATCACAAAGGGCAGTAGCCCCTCCCCCAGGTGGGTGACACTCCCACAGCTAGGTGTTTGTTCTGCCCTCTGAGTCTGCCTTCTCAACGTAAACAATAGGACATGGAGCGAGAAAGCACCGAGTACACCCAAGCCCCTTCCAGAGAGGGGGCATGGTCAGACACAGCTAATTTACATATTTAAAGGTACAGACACAGAAACAGCCTGTTCTGAGCAGGGCTGAAATAGAGGGGTTTATAGACATGATCAAATACAGGATCAGAGTGGATTTAGAACAAGAAACTTCACACACATGTTTTGAGGAGCTCTGAGACATTTAAACTGGTTGAAGAGGAGGAGGATATGTGACCTTTAAGCTCCATTGGCAGCCTCATGTACTAAAGGTGTGGCACATTCTTCACAGATTGAATCCCTCCTTTGTGCTTGACAGGTTTCATGAAGTTCTGTCAGAACGCCTTACCTTTACTTTTCCTCCCCAGCTGTCTCTATGTGTACTCTGAATCATGAACACAAAGCAGAAGCATTTCTGTGACCACCACTGACGCCTTACATCTTCTTTTGAGAACAGAAAGAAACACAGTCAGGGAACCAATTTTTATTTTCTGCTCTCTGTCGGAGGGAAACAAGCGAAGCGTTCTTGTCGCTGCCTCCTCCGAAGTTGAAGGAGGAGTCTTCTCTCAGCAGACGGTGGCACTGATCCAGCCTCATCCTGCTGCTGTGACCCAGATCGACAGCACGCAATTAGTCGCATGTCCACAGGGTTTTAGGACAAGAATAAGTGGTGGGCACTTTAGGATGGGACGGTTTAGGATTTTCTTTTTTTTTTAGATTGTTCCGGAAATTACAATCGCATGCGATGACATCCAGCTCTTTTTATTATAAGGTACTTATTTATTCTGCATCCTAATCAATAAGACCTTCAGATGGTCTACCCCCCCTCTCTCTCTTTAGCTCGTATGCGGGGAATTGATTGGTAAACCAAAATAAAGGTTGGGGAATATACTTGGCTGGCCATGAATAAACCTTGGCGGCCCGCCCAGGTATCGTCTATGAGTGGGAAAAGTTGCCTAGTTTGAACTTTTGCGTTTTCCCTCCACAGCTGATGACCCTTTTGACGATTACTTCGGAGGAGGTCGCAGTCGTCAGAGGGGCGCCAGCCGAAGCAGGATGGCGGGGCCCGTCTTTGGTTTTGGAGGCTTCCCAGCCTTTGGGCATGGCTTCTCAGGGTTTGATTCAGGTGCTTACCTTTTACCTTAATGTGTTGCATTACTCTACTAAATGTATAAACATCTTGACGGAGGTGTTTTTTGAAACACGTGTTCTTCTCTGTAGGTTTTAGCTCGTTTGGAGAGATGGGTGGAGGAGGGATCACTTCATTCTCTTCTTCGTCTTTTGGCGGTGGAGGGGGAGGAGGAGGAGGAGGAGGAGGAGGAGGCGGAGGTATGGGTAACTTCAGATCGGTGTCGACCTCCACCAAGTTCATCAACGGCAGAAAAATTACGACAAAGCGGTAATTACCTCATCAGCATTTTCACAGGAGTGGAATAAAAGTACTCTTATTTACGTCCAGTCGACTGAGGCTCTGACGGACAAAACCTTCGACCATATAAAACTCATTTATTCAGTCTGGCTTTTATATAGTGCTTTATATAAATTCAAATCTTAACATTTTTGTATTGTCTTTTTTATCCTACTACAATTTTAAATATTCTTCTCCTATGTATTCATTTTAATATCTTATTTCTTTTATGTGTCGTATTTTATTTTTTCATTTTTATATGTATATTTCTTTAATTCTTATTGGTGTGCATTAGTCTCTCAATGATTTTATAAACTACTTTTTCGTCAATAACTTTTCTGCACTCTTGTTAAGCACTTTGAACTGCAATTTAATTTGTCTGAAAGGTGCTGTATAAATAAAGATTGATTGATTGATATGGGGTCGCCTCTCGGTAAATCGAATGAACAGCATGTGACACCTGAGCTGAAGGCACGTTTTCTTATCTCAGGACTGAAACAGTTTCTGATTTTTTCAGGTATTCGTGCTAAGCTAATCTTCTCACTGAAGCTTGTTATCTACTTTGCAGACATCAATCAATCAATCAATAAATTTGTATTTGTGTAGTGTCAACTCATAACAAGTGTTATCTCGAGACACTTTACAAAAAGACTTATTGTTATGTTACAAAAAGGAGGTAAAGCTGGTATTGATCGTCTTTTCTAACTCTCCTAGGGGGACGCCATGTGTTTCTGTCTTCATCAACTTGTCTGCCTTCTTGTGTGTTTGTCACAGGATTGTGGAGAACGGCCAGGAGCGCGTGGAAGTGGAGGAGGACGGTCAGTTAAAATCTCTAACAGTAAATGGTAAGGAGCAGCTCCTAAGACTGGATAACAAGTAATTATCTCGATTTTCAAACAAACAATTCGACAAACATACAGCTGGAAAAAAACTGGCTGTGACCACGTTTTGCTACGGGGTTTGGCGGTTGGTCTCTCCTCCATCTTTATCCCTGAAGAACAATTCTCTCACTTTGAGGAGAGGCGAGCGACACCGTGTTTGTATATTTGTATTTATTCCATTATTAACGGGGGAGGGGGGGGCGTTTAGCTGGAGTTTCTGTACAATAATGAAACTGTACTTTTTACTGTGCCATGTGATCAACGCTGACGACGTGCTATATCTCTACACTCTCCTGATTCTGGGGATGTTGTCTTTTGAGTATTTGCAGGGAAACACCTCGCTGTACGTTGACACTCAAGCATGTCGTTTATTTTTGCTCTGAATGTCTTTAACTTGAACTTCCACCTTGCTAACCTGTCACCATGTTCACGCCTGTGTAATATGATGGACGTATAGAGCTTTAATAAATTAACGACTGTGTGCACTCTTTTCTTACTTTGACATGGGTTTGTGTGTTTGAGACTTCCACCGTGTCTTTCTCTCTGCTCCTGCATGATGATCGCTGCTTCCAGGAAGCTGCTTTGTAGTTTTTACTATAACTTTATCAACAACACAAACCATTAACAACAAATTCCATGTTTCTATGACAGCCAGGGGAATTTTCAGATTTTGTAAAAAGAAAAAAAAATTCAGATTTGGTCAATAAACTTCCGTTTGTGGAACCTTGTAATAAAGCTGCTGCAGTGTTTTTTGTGTGATGTTTCTCACTAAGGTTTGTGTGTGTGTGTGTGTGTGTGTGTGTGTGTGTGTGTGTGTGCGCCTGATCACATCTGAAACCTGCTTCACACAGACTGCAATAAAGGAAACCACAGTGGCTGCTTCTGTTTGAACACTCACTCATCATACAGCTCGTGTGTGCTCATTCATTTAATCCTACTAATGTCTCCGTGTGAGAAAAGGTGACTCACGTTTGGGTTTGGTCACTGACGACATGATCCCGAGGAAATATTGACTTTGTTTCAGCAAACGTACCACGTTACCCTTAAAGGTCCCATATTATGCTTTTTCTGGTTTTATATGCTCTTTAGTGTGTTTTCCAAGTGTCCTGTGCATGTTTAGGCACATCTATGTGCAAAAATTCAAAGTCCGCGGAAACGCGGCTTCTCCTACGTCCTCCTGTTAGCTGTAGCATTAGCCGCATGTAACGCTCGGTTCTAGCCCCCCTCTAGCCCCGCCTCATGTTGAAATTTCTGAGACGCGTGCTGAGCAACTGACCAATAACGACAGAGCGGATCGGCAGACCAATCAGAGCAGACTTGGCCCACGTGGGGTCTAACAGTGTGGGCTCAGCAGAGCGTAGCTGACGGACTCAGAGCGGAGAGGGAGCAAGGACGAGCAGTACATGAAAACAGACACTTTTTTATAACTTTAGCTATTGTGAACGTACAAAAGTAGGTACATAGATTAAATATATGAACCCCAAAAAGGGCAGAATATGACCTCTTTAAAGGAGCAGTATGAACCTCTGACCCCTAGTGTTTAAAATGGGTACTGCAGTCTAAATTCTAAACATTACAGAGAGCTGTCTCCCCCCCCCCCCCTCCTCTCTAGAGTCCATGCTCACTCAGGTCACCATGTGGTGGACTCTGAAGCTTCAGTGTTTATCCAGCTCTGCATGGGTCTGTAAACCTTTCTGTGTTCTAACCTCTCTCCATTTTTCAAAAGCATCTCCAATATTGATCCTAGTTTGAGCACGTTTCTGCTCGTGGAGCTTATTAGAAACATGCAGAGGCTTTTTAGGTCGGGTACAATCACTTCTATCTGAACCACTTCTCTTGACCCGCTTCCATCGCTGCAACACCTGTTGGTTTGACCTGATAACTGCTCTCATATCTGGTAAACCGAGGGGCGTCCAAAACGGCAGTGTGTGGGTCGCCTTAAAACCACCTACCTTCTCTGGTCCAAACAAATCCAGAGCATTCAGGAGCAGAATCTAAAGTTAGAAGGAGGACATACTGGCTGCTGCATTGTTGTCAGAGAAGCCAGCACTTCAACATGTTTCCTTAATGTCTGATCATAGCGTAAGATACCTTTATCATCTCACTCACTACACATCTCACTGATTGGACCTTTAAACCCTGAAGTGTTTGTCTTTTCTGCGTGGTAAGTTTGCTTTTCATTACAAACCCTGGAGACAGAAACACCTTATTTCATGACTGATGAACCCTTCCGTGTGCTTGTCTCTCCTCGACACTCCCATAAAGACCTTTTTTTTCTTTGAAAAGCGCTCATCTCTTTCAGCATGAGCACCTGAATCCTGCAGAGACACAAAAACAAACTCAGGAAAAAGCTCAATCGTGTCTCCTTAAACATGACACATCCCCCTCTAACTGGGAAAATCCAACTTTTACTCGGAGTTAGGTTAAAAAAAGCTGCATGCTATAACTCCAGTAAACAAGTCAAATGGAGAAGTGTGTAAGATTGCAGTTGTCTCAGAGGTCACTGTGTACAGACAAAGAGTGAGTGTGTGTGTGTGTGTCATGAGGAATGCGCTCTAGGCTAGTTTATTTACACAAGCCTCACTGCATATTTTTGAGAGAGGGAGAGAGAGAAGTGGAGGGCAGGGTGAGGCCTTCAGATATCCAGACATCATAAAGTAATGTTATCAGTCTTCAGGGTCGTGTGTGTGTGGCTGATAATCAGGAGCCATGACTTTTAACTACTTGCTTCGTTTCTCTTTCAATTTCTGATTGTTGCTGGTTGAATCGGCGTTTGCGCCTGCGTCGACCTGTTGCTAGGTGACGCTGCAGCCCGTTGCTTACACAGCTGGTTGTTGTGCTGCATGTGTAAGTCTGTTCCATGTTCATGTGATTTAAAGGAGAGATCAGACACATGGATATTAAGTAAGGAAAGGGTTAAATTAATGTAAAGAAAGAAACCAAAGGGAGGATCTCAAACAGGAGAGGTGCAGCTGCAGGTATTATATTAATGGTGCAATAGCGCCCTCTGCTGGATCGACAGAGGTTTAGCATTTTTCAACTAGTATCTGATTATTTACAGTCAATGCTCCATCAACATGACAACACGAGGCATCACGACAGTAACAATATAAAGTCAAATCAACTTCTCAATTTTGGAAACTGGGATTATCCGAGGAGCACCTGAACGCAGCATTACACAGGAGTGAAGTGTGTGAGCACATTTATTAACCCTTTCTATCGAGCACATCTACTTTAAAGTAACACAAGAGAACGGCAACATATGAATCTTCATAACTTTATTCTTTGAGGACTCAAGAAGAAGATGTTTGTCCTAAATCAAAATGATTTTATAGACTTTATTTTAGTGATTCTTATAAATAGCCAATCATAGTTTGTGATTTTTGGGGTGAAACCAATATTTACAGTCTATGGGTGAAACCTGCTACCAGTGGGCTGCTGTCTGCAGAGAGAGGAGTCTCCCTCATGTCAGTTTGATTCTCCTGAATTAAGGTTAAGAGTGCATACAATGGTCGAGTTATGTTGAGGGCGCCCTCTGCTGGATCAAACTGCAAACTACTTAATGCGGCCTGATAGGATGATAAATGTACATTTTGAATTTGAACGTCTTGTTACAGTTCGAATGTGAACTTCAGGGACAGTGAGGGTGTCCTATCTGGGGTCCAGGTCCCTCTATAGGGTCACCAAAGATCTCAGGCGGGGAACTCTATCTGCTCTGAGGTCGTCAAAAGTTGACTTGAACATGTGATGATAAAACCAAAGAATAACCACATCTCATTTTATTTACATGTCTAATCACAATGAAGGCAGCTGGATGAAAACTCTGAGGTTTGAAGAGGGACTCTTTGAACTTCCTGTTTTATATCATCTTTGTAGTTTCTCCTCGGTTACATCAACACGCCTTTTCTGCACGTGTGCTCAACTCGCTCTAATAGATGTGTCTGTTTGTATTCACACCGCGGAGGGCAACACAGATAAGATTAAATGTTGGTGTGAACACCTCAGGCCAGACAGCGAGAAGAGAGGCTTTAGGTGTGCTTCATTCCCACTCTGCTGTGCTCTGCTCACACCCACAGACGTCGCGGCTGAAGACTCCTTGGACGAAGACTTCCGTCGCCGCAGACAGAACGCACTTCCCGGCATCGCCCTGCACCAGCGCTACCTGAGGAACTCCGCCCAAAACCCCTCGGAGGAAGAGGAGGAGCACGGCCTACAGAGTCTCGGACTAACAAGAGGTTCGCCCACCCGCCAATGCAGGGGCTGATTAATTACCCGCACACACGGCTTCCCTTTAAAGACATGCATACCTCCCTACTCGTACGGCTCCTCAGAAAACATGTTTTTAACTTCTGCTGAAAAATGAAAGTAAGAGTTTAAAGGAGCAGTATGTAACTCTGACACCTAGTGGTTAAAATGGGTACTGCAGTCTAAATTCTAAACATTACAGAGAGCTGTCTCCCCCCTGCCCCCTCCTCTCTATAGAGTCGATGCTCACACAGGTCACCATGTGGTGGACTCTGAAGCTTCAGTGTTTATCCAGCTCTGCATCGGTCTGTAAACCTTTCTGTGTTCTAACCTCTACCATCCAGGCACCCAAATACTCGTGACTATAAAACATTGGATTTGCCGCAAAAAGGTCCAAGACTGTGTACATATTTTTTCTTGAGTCAAGGAACTACACATCCCACAATCCATTGTGAATAATACCTCTTCTTCTTAAATGTAACTTAAGTTGTTGTTATCGTGTTTATTCTGTGAACTCAAGTGTTGTAATAGCTTGTGTTGTTGAAAATATAAATTACATTCACTGCAACATAACGAGGTGATTAGCACTTTTCCTGTTAGCCAACTAACTAGCTTTCAAAACTATTGTCACATATGTTGCAGAGAGGGAAACATTGCCATGGTAACAGTGAGCTCCACCAATTAGAGATGAAGCTGTGACACTCTATGGTCGTGGGTAGTGTAGTTCTTTTTCCCCGATATCTTGAATAAACCGTGTTACCTGGTGGTCAGTCTACCTGTGGTGGTTATGACATCACTGCTAATAATAATATCGGCTATGGAGAAAATGAACAAGGTTTTTACTTCCGCAAACACACTGTTGAGCACTTGTCTGTCCATTACTTCTTACTTTTAAAAACCATTTTACAGCCAGCAAATGTTGTTTAATTCATCTTAAAGAAAGTGAAATATTAAGCTATGTGTTGCAACGTATAAACCCTCCGCTAAAGGAGTCTTATAAGAGAGAGGGAGTGCAACATATTATATTTGATATCATATTTACTGATACTGTTTCCTCTTCTTCTGTTTCAGGACACACGGACACCAAGAGGAAGAAACTGTGGCCGAAGGAGGCCGAGTCCAAAAAGAAAAGAGCTGCTCGACACTTCCCTCGGTTTGGTGGACTCGGAGCCTTTTTTTAAACACACACACACACACACACACACACTCATGAATATGTATAGTTGTCGGCAGAAGCGCCATCCATGATTAGTGTATCATGGCTGTGCAGGTTAGGGTTGGGGTCAGAGGTCGGCCTGCAGAGATCTCACCTTCATGTTGTGTTTTTGTCCAAGAAACATTTTTAGTAGTGAAGCTTTTTTTAATCGCTGTATTTATTGTGGGTGGGCCTGACGGATGTAAAGTGACACGTTTAAACACTTCTCCCATGATTGGACTTCTTGTCTTTTTAATTTTGTGTTTGAATTTTAGGCCGGAGCAGAATTCAAGCAGCCGTCTTGTTTTTTGATACGATGGAACAATAACTGGGGTGATATGGCGTGAATAGAAAAGAACAGGCGAAGGGCAATCTGTTCAGAGGACGCTTATTTACGACTAGAAGAGAGAGACGTCTTCAGTAGAGAGGAGACAGAGTGTCCACCTCTCGTGGGTGTTTTTGTAAAAGGTTTCTCATCCCGGTGTTCGTCATTTTAATGTTTCCTTCAGTATTTGTTCTCCTGGTTTTTTGAAAGGTGGAAATGTAGAGATATCAAAGACATGTTCATTTTTTTATGGACTCTTACCAATAAATGCTTCAAGAAAACACTTTGTTATGTTCTGCTTTATTTTATGGTACAGTATCTGGATAGTATGTGCTGAATGGAGGTGGATATGTTTCAGCTGTATTCTTTAAAAACTGCTGTATAAGCTGCACTTCTTCTTTGGGAGCCGTGCAACAAGCTAACGTGTTGGCAACAGTTAGCATTAATAGGGTGACCACCACACGTCCTGATTTGACCCGGGACCCGTTTACAAGCTCTGAGTCCCGAGTCCCCACAAATATCTATAAATCACTAATATGTCCCGGGTTAGAGCAGTCCCTGACCCGGGTTTAACCAAAACAACACACCATGCTAACAACACTGATTTGTCTTTAAATATGTCAATCAATGTCGTTGCCATGGCTGCTGCAGCTTTAACCAATAGCAGTGAGGAGAAACACCAAGCGGATAAAGCTCGGTCTAAAACGAGGGTGAACCTTGTGTTGGCTTTTACCCGTGGACGTGGAGTTGGTCTGCTTCCTGTTGGACAGGAATGTGACAAACACTGGCGGTTAGCTTGTGTGCTAGCTTGCATTAGCTTGCAGTGTAGCTACAAGCAGTCAACGTACACACTACGTGAGGGGCCCAGTTTGAATGTTGTGTTTACAAGCTGCAGCCAACATTTCTACCGACTCCATCTTTAAGAATAAATATTTATTTGGGCAGCTTTAACTTAAATTCTTGCCGTTTTTGCTTTATGTCCTTCGCTAATTGTTTTGCACTAAAACACCAGGTCAGATTCCTTGTATGTGTAAATGTACTTGGCAATAAAGAAGCTATTCTGATTGTGAAAACAAAGGAGACACAAACTCTGTGTTCTGAAGTTCATTATGTTTTATTATCACTGTTCAATTATCATTCATGCTTCAAAAGGCAGCGACAGTTTAAGTGAAAAAAGCCAACTAGATATATTTTTCACAAAGCTTCAGATTCAGAAGGGAGAGATGGCTGTGGTTCAGCGGTAGAGTCGGTCGTCTCTCAACAGGAAAAGAAGCTCAAGTCTATTTACTGTTTAGTGTGATTTTATAAATGTTTGTAATGTGAAATTCATGTAAAATAATGGTGATAATGGTGAAACCGGGAGTATTCCTCTGACTAACTGGAATGTCAGACAAGAATCCAGCAGTAGACCTCGATATGTGACCTCAGAAACCTGACACATTGAGCGACCATTGATCTTAACATCTCATGCAGTTGATGCACGATGTCGACCAGAAGAGAAATGTATAAACACAGTTTTTTTAACCACTAGAGTCAAACACAAATTCCGGAGCCAACACGTAGTGTGTTGATAATTAGTGTGAAAGGACACTTCCTGTTCACACATGCAGCTCAGCCTGATGAGGTCAGGACATTTTAGGAGTGCAGGGCATGTTTTAAAGAGGCTATAAAGAGAATATTATTTTAATACATGTTACATATGATCAAGTTCTGGTTTGTACTTTTTGTAAGAAATAGAATCAAAATAATCATCACGAGAAGAATAACTGCAGCATTTCTTGGTAGAGTTTGATCCCTTAACATTTCTACTAGCTGTTTCATGTTTGACCTTCCATTCCTCTGTCAGTCCCTGATGGATGAAGCTCTCCTCAGCTTTCAGAGCTTCTCCACCCACAAGATGGTGGAGGTTCATCCTCTGTGGATCACCAGGACACAGCTGCTCCTCTCTGCACCACCAGCGTCCTTATCGCTCACATTACGACAGAGATCACCATCGCAAGCTAATGAGAGAAGAAGAGAGATCACAGAAATCATAAATCATTTTCTACTGCTGCTAACAACGTTCTTCCAGAGACAGAAGTTTCAACACATCTCTCTTCATGCTCTGAAGATCAGGTCTTTGTGATCCCTGCAATCTGAGGAAAACTAAAAAACAACAAGAATCTGAATATATGTATGACCTGATATGTGGAGGGTTTACTTAAGAACACTAAGAGACTGACCTCAGAGTCTCCAGTCGATAGTTTGGATTCTTCTCAAGATCACTCAGCAGCTTCACATCTGAATCCTGCAACTTGTTGTTCCCTCTCAGGTCCAGCTCTTTGAGATGGGAGGGGTTGGACTTCAGAGCTGAGGCCAGAGAAGAACAGCTGACCGCTGACAAACTGCAGCCCCTCAATCTAAATAAAGAATAAATGAAGAATAAAAATAATGTATAATCCACTCACGTGTTCAGGTAGTGATGAGTATCTCAACATCACTTTGTCCTGATGAATAAAGTTTTCTCTAAATGATTAGAGGATCATTTCTGATTGTGTATTCACTAAATCTAAATCCTCCAAATGTCAGCACAACATTCATACAGCTGTTCATGTGCACAGATGAAGAACAGGCTGCTGATCTCAGCAGAGCTGCTGCTAATGTTAGCTTGTTTCATGGTGTTCAGCTTGTTTTTACGTTAGGATTCACAGTGTTCATCATTCCTGAGGTGTTGAACAGTAGCACAGACTCAAAGAAAGAAAATGTGTCTGACCTCAGAGTCTCCAGTCTGCAGTTTGGACTCTGCAGATAATCACTCAGCAGCTTCACTCCTGAATCCTGCAGCTTCTCGTTCCCACTCAGGTCCAGCTCTCTGAGATGGGAGGGGTTGGACTTCAGAGCTGAGGCCAGAGAAGAACAGCTGATCTCTGACAAACTGCACTCACTCAATCTGAATAAAGAATAAATGAAAAATAAAAATAATGTATAATCCACTCACATGTGTTCAGGTTGTGATGAGTATCTCAACATCACTTTGTCCTAATGAATACATTTTTCTCTGAATGATTAGAGGAACATTTCTGATTGTGTATTCGCTAAATCTAAATCCTCCAAATGTTAGCACAACATTCATACAGCTGTTCATGTGCACAGATGAAGAACAGGCTGCTGATCTCAGTCAGCTCTTAACCGCCACAACATTACAGACTAAAACAAAATATCCATCTGATAATGAGCAATCTGCTTTAATACACAAAAAAGTTTTTTTTGTATTTAACTTTGACAATATCAAACACTTAATATAAGCAGACTGTTAATTATTGGAGTTGGGTGTGTCTCTAACTGTTCCTGCTGCGCGTGATGGAAGTGAAAAGTGGAGCGTGTATTTACAAGCGACATATCTTTGTTTATAACACAGCGCTGTTTCACAGAGTCTGTGTGGAAAAGTTCAGACAGCAGGCTGTGAGATGACGTTGCTATCGCTAAGTTAGCTGCAGACACGGTGAGAGTGAACGGAGAAAAGTCGGACCGACCGTTTGAGCAGGTCACAGGTTTTCCTGACTTGCCGTACGTATCAACTCTGTTCTGTTAAACTTAAAGTAAACAGGTACGCGTGGTGGCTGGAGCTCCCTCCAGTGTGTGTGTGTGTGTGTGTGTGTGTGTGTGTTTGAGCACTGTATGTTGGTGATGATTAAAAGAAACGGGGCTTTGGCTCTGACTTGTATTAGCACACCCTTAAAGATGAGACGATGCATCTCAAAGGTGCTAACCTTTAATCAATTCAAACACAGTTTCTATTATATACATATATATATTACAGTAAGTGATCTGACCTCAGAGTCTTCAGTCTGCAGTTTGGACTCTGCAGATAATCACACAGCAGCTTCACTCCTGAATCCTGCAGCTTCTTGTTGTCGCTCAGGTCCAGCTTTCTGAGATGTGAGGGGTTGGACTTCAGAGCTGAGGCCAGAGAAGAACAGCTGATCTCTGACAAACTGCAGTACTTCAATCTGAATAAAGAATAAATGAAGAATAAAAATAATGTATAATCCACTCACATGTGTTCAGGTCAACATCACTTTGTCCTGATGAATAAAGTTCTCTCTAAATGATTAGAGGATAATTTCTGATTGTGTATTCACTAAATCTAAATCCTACAAATGTCAGCACAACATTCATACAGCTGTTCATGTGCACAGATGAAGAACAGGCTGCTGATCTCAGTCAGCTCAGCACATTATTGAATCCAAAGTCTTCATGATTTCACTTCTTAACAGAACCAGAGGAAACCAGAGGCTTCATGTGCACGTTGTTTTTCATCTTCATGAGGAGTTTTAAGCTGTTCTCCACATTATCAGAAATCTCTGCATGAAGATGATTCCTAAATCTGGAATACTTTGACAGGATATAGAAACGTTACAAAAACTAAATCTAAATTTGCTCTAAATGATCAACTCTCTGACTGGTCCCACCTGCCTCCTTTGTGTTTCTTTTTGGACTCTTCATCAGAGCTTGAATCCTGCGTTGGTATGACACTTTGGCCTGTGTTAGTGTAATGGAAAAATTCTGTTAACTGTCCAGGACACATTTTACTCACAGCTCGCGTGAGAAATGCAACAATCATTTAATACGTAATATTCTTGTTTTCTCTTTACCCAAGGATGAAGGTTGCTTACAAATAGCTAAATATCAACGATACTCAGACTTGAAGTTTCCTTGACATTACTGTTGTGCGACGTGTTAAAATGTATGACGAAATGTATTTGATATTTGACTGCGCCTGTATCGACAATTCTTATATAGGCATGAAGGTTTTTCTGTGAAGCATGTACCCAAGCATATTGTGATTACTTCGAGCTTTCCTTCAGACTGTATTGACACTCTGAAGCTTTGTTCCTTCTACTTGCAAGAATAATTTAACTAAACAAAGACATTGATTGACTCATGATCCTTTCTTTTGCATTGTTAACAGAAATTTGAAGCACATTAGACTGTTTATGACTCTTAGCTCTGTTTGAATGCTAACCACACCACCCAGCTGATGGAGTTCACTCTGGACCAGTTACATCAGCACTGACATCATCTTGTAACGTGGCTGGTACAGGTGGAGAAGCTAGCTGCAGGTAGCAATTAGCAGAAATCCCAGGATAGCTTGGAGTCATTCCATGAAGCAGGATTAAGCAGAATCATCGCATATTTCGACAAGTCTATGCTGGTGAACAAGTCTGCTCCGGACCAGGCTAACAGTTGAGCTTAGTTTAGCCGTGTGTCAAAGAATTCTAGACATACTTCTGATATTATCGAGACTACGGATCATATAGTCACACAGTGTAAGCAGAGGGGGAAGCACACTCCTGGACTTAAAGCTTTTTCAGCTGCACAGCTGTTTTAAAGAGACAGCCTCTTGTTGGACACTTAAATAATAATTACACTGCTGTACCTTGCCTTATAAATGCTGCTGTGCAGCTGTAACAGAGGGCTGCTCTATATTGGACAGGTCTCATTTTAATCTGTGATTTTAATTGTATAAAGGGTTTTATTCTTATTCCTGCGCGTGTTAATTTGTATTTGAATGGTGTATGTCAATTTTTTTTATTGTTGGCATACAGCTTACATTTTGATCTCTGGAGGGGTTTCTTTTTAATTTGTGTGCAGGTAAAAAGGCTCTTTACATACAAGGAGGGGGAGGGGGCAGCAGGTGTTGTTGCATCTTATAAGCTGCTACTGGATACTTCATTCATTAAAGTAGATGGATGGATACCGTCCCTGACTGTCTTACACACATGACGATGGAGGTCAGAGATCAACAACTCTTTCTATCACACACTCAGAACACAACAGCGGCATTACCTGGTGGAGCTATTTGGTACTATAACAATATTCAGACTGTTACACTCCGACTGATGGAGCACAATGTTGAGTCTGTGAACACAGAAAACTATCCCATCACAGATTTCATTTCCCTCCTTTGAGTCACTCTACATACTGTTCAGACATTTGGAAGGATCGACATGAACTAAATACATTTCCTCAGATTTTAATATAGGGTAAGACTGAAAATGTAAATACCAATACTGTGCACCATCAATCAAAGCTATGGGTTGGATTTAAAATACAGAAATGTTAATGATAGAAACAAATTAAAACAACCTGTTCTTGTTTTTCTTTGTCTAAAAGTACAAATAACCCAAAGACAAAGTGCTCTATTGTTGCTCTGTAAACTGTTGTACTCTATTTCTTAACCTTGTTGAACAGCTGAGAGCTGGGGGGAGGGGGGGGGGCAGTCTATATTTATTTGTGATTGTAAGTGTGTCTGTTAAGTAATTCTGTTTTGGATGTTTGTGTATTACTTTATATTTGTGTTAGGACCCCCTTAAAGATGAGACGATGCATCTCAAGGGACTAACCTTTAATAAATTAAAACACAGTTTCTATTACAGACATATATATATTACAGTCAGTGATCTGACCTCAGAGTATCCAGTCTGCAGTTTGGACTCTCCAGTCCAGCCAATAGCTTCACTACTGAATCCTTCAGGTCGTTGTTCAGACTCATGTCCAGCTCTCTGAGATGGGAGGGGTTGGACTTCAAAGCTGAGGCCATGATGTCACAGTGAGTCTCTGAGAGTCCACAGCCAGAAAGTCTGTTGTGACACATAAAATAGAGAAATATGACTCATAAAAGAAGTGTTTGATATATACTTCTCACATTTGATGATTAAACAGTTTGTCATGTCCTGTTTGGTCTTAACTTTACATATCAGTGGAATCTGTCACTGACACAAAACTCAAATTAAATGGTAAATGGACTTGAGCTTATATCACGCTTTTCTAGTCTTCTGACTACTCAAAGCGCTTTTACACCGTATGTCAAACACTGATGGCAGAGGTTGCTATGTAGGGTGTCCATCAGAAGTAACTAATCCCATTCATACGCATTCATACGCCGCCGACGAGGTAGCGAGAGAAATTCGGGGTTAAGTGTCTTGCCCAAGGACATATCGGACGTGTTGATGCAGGAGCAGGCAGTCCTTCTCACTGAATATCTCATCTTGCACAGGTCGAGTATTTATACCAACAAAGTAATGTGTGACCTCTGATGACCCCCGTACAGGTATAACTACCGGTGTCATCTGAGCACTCATTCTCTATCATCTTCTCTCTTACGCAGGTCACTGTAGTAGCATTGAGTTGATCGAATAGCATTGAATAACCTAACTTTAACAAGAATGTGTTGCCTTTAGCCTTGTGACCATACGGTCAGAGCAGCGGATTGTAAGCCACCCAAAGGCTGCGACAAGCTGTCCCTTTCCGAGGAGAAACGGAGGCTAACTGATGGTGTGCTAACATGAGCAAGTTCACTCTGTGTTAGCATACATAGCTATATATATATATATATTATATACTGGTTAAAGTATCGGTGAATAGAGTGCTTTTGTTCCCCTCTTGCCGTAGTAGTGTAATATTGATTTTGCCTCACATTCTCACACTTACGTGAAGTGCTCTTGCTCAGGCTAACTTTAGCTAGACTATCGTCACTTGCTGATTTGGATATTTCAGTCAGTGGAGTGCTCTCGCTCTGCCTGACTCACCAGTCCTCTGCATCGGACATAGCCGCTAGGATGAATTCTCATAACTGTGCTAACGATATGGCCCTGTTCAATCCTGAGGATTGCCACGATCGTTGCCATTTATGCCTTGGTATTGAACATCTAAAGGAGGGTCTCTCACAGGACCCATGCATGAGGGCTGCTAGGCTGGCAGAAGTGGAATGGGGCCCATAGCATCTGATATCTCCCTTTTCAGGGATCAACACTATCAGCCATTTGTGTTCACAAAAAAAACTATCAAAGCAATTTTTTAACTCAGGGCAAAAAAGATAAAAACTACGACTGACTATTTCTCCTGAACATTAACAGTGGAACACTATTTGGGGAACAGTGAGGATTTTGTTTAGTTTTAGATGTTTAGCTCTAAACATCTGGACTTACTTTGCCATCCTGCAGTTCCTCACAGCTGGAATTAGTCTCAATCGTCCCTGGTCTGATGTCTTGTACTTCTTCAGGTCCAACTCATCCAGAACCTCCTCGGACATCTGCAGCATGTAGGCCAGAGCAGAGCAGTGGATCTCAGAGAGTTCCTTCTCTAATCTGTTCTCTGACTTCAGGAACTCTTGGATCTCCAGATGCACTGAGAGGTCGTTCATCTCAGTCAGACAGTGGAAGATGTTGATGCTTCTGTCAGGAGAGATATCTCTACTGTTCTTCTCCTTCAGGTTGTTGATGACTCCTTGGATAATTTCTGGACTGTTGTCTGTCTGACCCAGCAGGCCTCCTACGAGTCTCTGGTTTGACTTCAGAGACAGTCCATGAAGGAAGCGAACAAACAGGTCCAGGTGACCATTTTTACTTTTCAGGGATTTCTCCATGGCTCTACCGAGAAAGACTTTTAAAGAAGTGTAGTCATCGCTGCCGTCTTTGCCGCCATTGTCACCTTTGCTGACGTTGTCGTTTTTGCCGTAGTCTTTGCTGTTGCCGTAGTCGTTGTAGTCGTTTTCGGGGAAGTCGTCTTCGCGGAAGTCTTCTTCACGGTAGTCGTCTTCGGGGAAGTCGTCTTCGCGGAAATCTTCTTCACGGTAGTCGTCTTCGGGGAAGTCGTCTTCGCGGAAGTCTTCTTCACGGTAGTCGTCTTCGGGGAAGTCGTCTTCGCGGAAATCTTCTTCACGGTAGTCGTCTTCGGGGAAGTCGTCTTCGCGGAAATCTTCTTCACGGTAGTCGTCTTCGGGGAAGTCGTCTTCGCGGAAGTCTTCTTCACGGTAGTCGTCTTCGGGGAAGTCGTCTTCGCGGAAGTCTTCTTCACGGTAGTCGTCTTCGGGGAAGTCGTCGTTCCTGTCATCGTAATCTTGCTCCAGAGAATCCGTAACTGACCTCCTAGATTTCATCATGGGTTGATTTTGGAGAATATCCTTGATTGAATATCTTTTCAATTCTTTTTCTTCCAGAAAAGCCTTCAGAACTGTTGTGTTCCTGTTGGTGAAACAGTGGAACATGTACACTGCAGCCAGAAACTCCTGAACGCTCAGATGAACAAAGCAGTAGACTGTTTTCTGGAAGATCACACACTCTGTTTTGAAGATCTCTGTACAAACTCCTGAGTACACAGAGGCCTCTGTGACATCCAGGCCACACCGCTCCAGGTCTTCTTGGTAGAACATGATGTTTCCGTCCTCCAGTTGTTCAAATGCCAGCCTCCCCAGCTTCAGAAGAACGTCCCTGTCAGCCTCCATCAGCTCATGTGGACTCATCTCACGTCCCTCATCATACTTGTGCTTCTTCCTCTTTGTCTGAACCAGCAGGAAGTGTGAGTACATGTCAGTCAGGGTCTTGGGCAGCTCTCCTCTCTGCTCTGTGCTCATCATGTGCTCCAGAACTGTGGCAGTGATCCAGCAGAAGACCGGGATCAGACACATGATGTGGAGGCTCCTGGATGTCTTGATGTGTGAGATGATTCTGCTGGACAGATCTTCATCATCACTGAACCTTCTCCTGAAGTACTCCTCCTTTTGGGCGTCAGTGAAGCCTCGTACTTCTGTTACCCTGTGAACACATGAAGGAGGGATCTGATTGGCTGCTGCAGGTCGAGAAGTTATCCAGATGAGAGCTGAGGGAAGCAGATTCCCCTTGATGAGGTTTGTCAACAGTGTGTTTAACGATGACTTCTGTTTGATGTCAGACACAACCTCCCTGTTTTTGAAGTCCAATGACAGTCTGCTTTCATCCAGGCCGTCAAAGATGAACAACAGTTTACAGACAGCGAGCGTCTCTGCTGTGACCTTCTGTAATGTTGGATGGAAAACATGGAGCAGCTCAAGAAGACTGTACCGCTTATCTCTGATCAAGTTCAGCTCCCTGAATGAAAGCAGGATCACCAGACTGACGTTTTGGTTCTCTGAGCCCTCTGCCCAGTCCAGAGTGAACTTCTGCACTGAGAAGGTTTTTCCAACACCAGCGACGCCGTTTGTCAGAACCACTCTGATGGGTTTCTGTTGGTTAGGTTGAGCTCCTGTCTTTGGTTTCTGTTGGCCGGTTAAGGCTTTAAAGATGTCCTGGCACTGGATTGTAATCTCACGGAGGGTCTTCTTTTTAGAGCCTGTCTCAATCTGTCTCACCTCATGTTGGGTGTTCACCTCTTCACTCTGTCCCTCTGTGATGTAGAGCTCAGTGTAGATACTGTTGAGGAGGGTTCTACTTCCTGTTTCATCACTTCCTTCAGTCACACATTCACATCTCCTCCTCAGACTGACCTTATGTTCATCTAAAACCTCCTGCAGACCTCTATCTACTGAAAGAGAGAAAGATAAAATCTGCTTATTGCTTTCAAATGTTTTTGTAAAAGAAGTAAAAAGAGTTTTAATTACTATACTTTTTACATTTACTAATAAAAGTCCTGTTTTAGGAGGAGATCACAGAAGCAGAAAGGTGTACAGTCTTACTTTGTTCAGTGCTGCTCTGACTGACTGGCTGCTTTCCAGGTCCTGTTCTGGATCTTTCTCCACACTGAGGACAGGACGAGTCTCCTGGTGAACCGGACTGGTCCCAGTATGAGGTGATGCACTGTCTGCAGAACCAGTGTCCACAGCTGGTAATGACGGGATCCTTCAGGACGTCCTGACACACAGGACAGGACGGCTGCTCCTCTATAACATGAGTCCTCTTCGTCCCCCTGTGAAGACATGTCTTTAGAACTAAACTGATCGTTGACTGATAGAAAAAAATGAAGATTTATCAAACACGATCTAAACACTCAGATGATCATAGAGAGCAGGTAACGCCTTCTTTCTTATCTTTGTATTCAGCTCATAGTCTGCAGTCAGATGATTGTTTCTTGTGTTTTAACCCTCCTGCTTTCATAAAGACTAAAGAACAACATTTTCTCTCTCACTGTCTTTTGAAACATTAATGATCTGTGTGCAATTCTTTTTTTATTAAAGCAGTAAAGACTCAGTTTAACATCTTCTCTACACTTTACCTGTCACACAGCCTTTTCCTTTGGCTCTCTGGTTTCTCAAATACCTTCTTACCTATGACCACACAGTATCATATCAGACGATGATGGAAAAGACAAAACAGAGACAATAACAAACTCTTTGAAACAGGGGCCGTGCTGAGCGCCATCTTCTGTTGGTAATAAACGTACTAATAAGAAGGAGGATAAGGAGCAGGTCCAAAGATTTGTAAGAGTCCTCTTAGATTAGATTACAGCTTTACAAGGTGACTGAGCCACCCTACAAGGAAACATCTGAAGTGAGAAGGAGTTAGTAAGAAGACTTACTTTGTGTCTGAGGGTCCAGGTTCATTACTGAAGCATATGGGATCATCTTTGGACTGATCACTCTTCATAGACAGACAGCTGGGTACAGGAGACTCTGCTCTCTGTCTGCTCGACTCAAATCTGCAAAAAGAAAACAACAAGTTTTATATTTCTATGAATCTTTGATCAACTCTCTGATGACAATGCTGTAAAAGAAGCCAAATACAAAAAGGGCTACAGCTGTGAATAACGAGAAGGTTTCCAGGTTTGTTTACTTTATGGCTGAAGGTAAAGGTTCGTTTCTGAAGTTCATATAACGACCTTTGGACCGATCACTCTTCAGAGACAGACAGCTGGGTTCAGGAGACTCTGCTCCGTCCTCTAAACACACGTCCATGTTCTGATCTGAAGTCAGTCTGAGAGGAAAAACAGAAACACTCCCTGAGCGATTAACACACAAGAAACAGGAAACAGCTTGACACACACACACGCACACACACACACACGAAACGCTCTGTGTTCAGTTCTCAGGAGAAAACTGAGACTACAGAAGTGAAGATATAAAAACTCTGGATAAACACTCACCCCGCTTCACTCTTTAGTTCTCTGGTGCTGTCAATTTAAAATGGACTCTTTACTAACTGAACACTTTCACTTTCACCGTCCCGCCTCCTCTCATGAGCCTGGATGACCTGGTTAGTGTTGCCCCTCCCCCTCCATTTACAGGCAGAGGTAGGAATAACACAGGCCAATCGCTCTTTTATGACAGACTCAGTCTGCTAACATTCAGTCACTTACTTCCTCCATAACTTCCAGTAGATGTGAATTTGCCCGCCTTCCCTTGATGAGGATCTTCCTGCGGAGCTGGTAGGGTGACGGCAGCTCCTCTGCGTTGTTATCGACGGGCTTGGTGAGCAGCAGATCTCCGGACACTTTCTTAAAGTGCGTGGCCATGTTCCTCTGCTGGACCACGCTGCAGTGGTCCTCGACTGACAGGATCACAGGGTGGCTACAGGAAACAGGAGGCAGGTGAAGGTCTTTAAAACTGCGATCTTATTACATTTTTAACGTATGAAAAGTGTCAGTGACGTCGATCCTAACCCACTCACTCGGACGTGATGAAGGCGTGTTCTTCGATGGTGTGCAGAACATCCAGGAATTTAATCTTTGAGGTTAACGTGTGGCCGTGGTAGATGATCGGCAGGTCGTCAGGTCCGTCCCAGCAGTCCACTAAAATCAGAAACAAATAAATTAGGTCTTCTGTTTTGGATTTGCTAGTATTTCATGAAAAAAGACATTTATTTCTATGAAGCTTGAATTGTTTCATGTCAGTTTGTATCATCACAAAAAGTTCCCTGTTTTTTCGACAAGTAAACCTTCAAATGATAAAGTCACATTCAGCTTTGTGTCTTCATCCAAGGATTAAAGACATGATGTGTTTTAACACTCTACATATTTATTCAGAAATATAAGGCCGTCCAAAGTCAGGAAGTCGACTTTATCTTTATATTGATGGTTTAGCTGTGAAGACCCTGTCTGGGTCACTGAAACAAGAATAATCACAAAGGAACCCCGAAGACAAAAGACAACACCTCCATGTATATGTGGTGACTAAAGAAAGGACTGTAGGGGTCCCCAACCTTATTAATATATATATATATATATGAAGTTCATGAAAGGTATTTCTGAATTTTGCATAAAATGGCTTTATGATTAAAAAAAATAGCAAAGTCTGAGCTGTGCTTGAATCAGTCCAATCGACTTCAGAACATAAAGTGTTTCACTGAGTTTGTAATTGAATGCACCATGATACACACAGTCCAGTATATGAAGTCTTAAAGCAGAGGAAATATCAAGGGTTTGATAGTTACGCTCGATGCAGCGGCAGCCCATCCTAAGTTATATTAAGTTGACCTCTTTTATAGGCCTAGTTCTTATAATTTGGTTTGTAAACTAAAGGTACTTATGTGCATATGGACATTGATGACTCTCTTAATTATGAATGGGTAAAGTCTGCCATTCTTGCTAAAAATTACATTAATCCTGAGACTTACAGGCAAAGATTCTGCTCCCTGGACATCAACCCTGATGAGAGCCCTAAAGAGTTGTGTGTGTGATGCTCAAGGAGCTCTTTGGGAAATGGATCCAGCCAAAAGGTAAAAGCATCCAAGAAGTAAGTGAAATAACCATCCTACAACAATATTTGAGAATGTTGTCCCCTGAGCTTCAGGTATCGATCAAAGAGCGTGACACAGTTTCAGCAACGGAGGCTGCCAAGCTGGCCGACGTCTTTGTAAGCTGCACGGAAAAAGGGTCAACCATGGAGCTACAATGTATGGAGGATGACAAAGGACCGCCACAAACCAGCCCAACAGTTCCAACAGGGGGAAGCATCCAGTGCGGGTAAACAGAATGCAGGCCATGCAATCCAATGAGCTCCTTTTCAATGAGGAGTTAGACATCATAAGTGATGAGAATATCCTGCAAAATGGCATCCTCTATCGTCAACAAAAGTCAGCGTTGCAGCTAGTGGTTCCCCAAGCAGCTAGAAATGCCATACTTGCCTTGGAGCACTCAGTTCTCTGGGCTGGCCACCTGGGCCCACAAAACCACAGCTTGCATTAAAAACCATTTCCACTGGCCTGGCCTGTGCAGACATGTTGCTCCGGTTTGTGGAAGTTGACCTCAGTGCCAAATAACATCTGCTAAAACACCCCCCAGAGCTTCAATTCAAACACTACCCATTATTGGATACCTTTGTGGACAAAATGTACACACAAAATCTGTAATATTTGCTTTTGTATTTTGCTGTTTTTTTTTCTGCTTTTGTTTTCTGGCCTTTTTCCTGCGTTGCATCCTGTGTCATCCAGATGAGAGAGTGGCTGGAGAAAACGAGTGAGCTGGCCCAATCGCATATGGAAGACGCCCAGCAGCAACAGAAGTCCAGGTACGACAAGTCAACCAGGCAGAGATCCTTGAACCAGGACAGAAAGTTCTGGTGCTCCTACCTAGTGATGCCAACAAACTGTTGGCTAAATGGCAAGGGCCATTCCACATCCTAAAGGAACTTGGGCCAACTACATACCAGGTATCAACACCAGGGCACTATAAATAAATCTCCTAAAAGAGTGGGTGCAGCGACTTGAAAGAAAAACAGAAGTGATGCTAATAAGAAGTGTGCTGGATGAAGAAGTGGATGAACAATATTTTCCTCTTGTGACCTGGTGGACTATGATCTCAGTAACCTCTGATGGCCAAAGGCTTCAGAGCACCTAAATTCTGCCGGGCCCATTGCTTTTCTGCATAAATAACATTTTCTTGCGATGAATTCTGACTATAGCGATGTGATTGTTGCAAATCCTTTCATTCGGAAAACGATGTAACTGCACTTACTTGCACAGCCCTATAGCCTACCCTGACCTTTGTTTTAATTTTGTTCTTTTTAAAGAGGATAATCATGGTTCCAAAGAGGTGGAGAATCTCAAGTCCCTGGTGTCTCACTTCCGTCATCTCCTGGACCTGCACAAGAAATACGACTGCAGACTTTCCCTTTCAGTCTATGAGAAGGTGTGGCTTTCATCAAAAACCCATTTTACGATATAAAAGTGTGCGACGGAGGATTAGGGCCATGCAAAAAAAATAAAAATCTGAAATGAGATTAAACATGTGAATAAAGCTGTAAATTTACGAGATTTAACGAGGCCCAAATCCTCCGTCATACAAGTGTATAAGATTCAAACAAATGTGAAAATTCACGACAAGAAAATGAGGGCTGAAATATTGAAACAATAAATACAAACATGTTTTATTTTAAGACAGAGATTGCTTTGTGATGGTGTATCATGAATTAAACTGTATTGGAATATATCTCTGCTGCCTCGTCCATCTTATACGTTAATCACTGATGTTTTTCAGACGGCATTTTAAGCTGGTTTTGGCTGTAATCATTCTAATTGACTTTGACAGGGAAGTGTACGGAGGGTGGAGTTGTGACGAGCTTCTTCTACAGTATATCAAGGTAAGACAACACCACTGCTAGAACATTAACCCTTGTGCCCTCCTCAAATTTATTTATATTTTTCTGCTGTGAAGTTAAACAACTTTCAACTTGCTCAAAACTACCAAACATTCAATTATTTTCAGGATTGTAACCCTTTAAATGCTTGGTGGCCAAAATGTACATATAAAATATACATTTTTCTTTTGTATAATTTGCTGCTCTTTTATGGCTTTTGACGGGAGGGAAAGAGGGAAAGAGGGAAAGATCTGGCCCCCGGTCTCAGGGGTGCGCGAGAGTTCTCCCGCGGCCGCCCTGGCTCTCACGCACCCCTGAGACCGGGGGCCAGGGAGAACTCTCACGCGAGATTTCTCCCGCGGCCGCGGGCCAAGCAAACTCCAGCACAGTGTCTTAACTGAACAAATACGTGGACAATGTTTAGAGGCAGGGTTGGTAATTTTTACATTTTGGTTGAAATTGTCTTTAGGTCCTGACAGAAATTAATAACTCAGGTGCTCTGAAAAAGGAACAAAGAAAATCCATCATCTGTATCAGTTGTAAGCCTGTAAAAACTACAGGAGACACCCTGCTAATGGAGGGATGAACATTTTAAAAGAAAGACTCTGTTGTTACCAGTTACAGTGTAATGTCGCCCCCTAGAGGCTACAGAGTGCATCACATGTCTAATCTTCCCGGTTCAATGAGTGGCCTTTTTGTCTTTGTCTGAGTTTAAATAAGTTTTAACCCCAAATTAAAAGTTCATCTTTGTTTAGTTGATGATAAAGACAGAGGTTAGTTTGACCTCTTCACCTTTTAGAGGAGAAAACTGTTTCTTTAAATCTCTGTCGCTTCAACGAGCTAAACTACTTTCTTCTCCTTGTGTCTCCTCTCTTCTTCTTCTTTGTTTCTTTGTCGTCATCTTCCTGTTGTCCACACTTCCTTGCAGCTGAAGTGGAGGTCGGAGAAGGCCGTTCATGAAAGAGGACGGCAGTGGTTGTGGGGACAACTCAGTCTTATGGTGGAGGCTGGGCGTCAGGGACGTCGGGTGGTACTAGAGCCCGATCAACTCGCCTCCTGGACTTCTCACACACTGACGCCAGCGCCAAGGGTCATCACCATGTTTTCAATCGTTTAAATGTTCAATAAGATTAAAAAAAACTCTTTCAAATGTTTTTGTCATGCATGAAAGATGTATTAACTTCTGAATAAACGTCTTTACTTTTGTGTGTGAAACATTGGATGTCAGAACGCTCTTTCACGTCCATGAAATCTCTAAAAACTCTTCCAGCTTTGATGACTGATCATCTTTGAATCGCTCTCTTCAGATCTTCATTTCTGTTTATACTCACTGTGAAACACTTTGGTACAAAGAGCACTATAGAAATCACATTGACCTTTGACCTTCTAGCATGTAACTGGTGATAATGTCAGTGAGCTCCTTCCCTGTTACTCTTCTTTCTTTTCCCCGAGCAGAATAAGAGAACCTGTTCCATGTTAGAAATAAAAATGTAGAAATACTCAGTGAAGTTTGGTGTTTGGTCACTGACAGCGTCCAGAGAAGCTTCACTCTGACAGTTCAACATGAGGAGCAAGAATAATAAAACCCTCAAACTGTGTTCCAAAGTAGCAGTCAAAACATAAAAGTTTCTCCTCTGCAAGGACTTTTATAGTTGATCAACCAACATAGCTGCTGTTTTTATCTTTGTCTCTTAATCATGTTGATGCTACTGTAAAGGTTTTAGCTTTTAAAGCTGTTTAAAGCTTTTTTTGACCACTAGAGGGCAATAAATCACATATAACATCAAAAAAATAATGTAAAGCTGCAGGTAAGAAGAAATCCAGACAAGGACCAGGTGTGATGTGATGCAAAAAGGGATTAAGAAACCTAAAACCTCTGTAGAACTTTTGAGTGTAAAAACAAAGAGACAGATTAGAGAGAAGTCCTGAGTCAGTATTCGAAGTGCTCTGCTCAGTATGCCAGAGGATATAAATGTATTTATGTGAAAACTAAAAATCCTGGGAGAATTATGGGATCATCTTCTGTTGCAATTTCACTGTTGAATGCCACCCAGCAGGTGAGCCAGAGCCGATGATTTCAGGGTTAGGTCTTTGTTATTTGTTGTGACAGTTGGAATGGATTTTCATTGTTGTGGAAAACAATATCGAGGTAGATTATCACTTTGATTCTTCTGATTTTCTTCCCTTTTCTCTCGTTTTCTTTTCTCTTTCTTTCTCTTTCCTTGGTATCCTTTTGATTGACGTAAGCAATTCAATTAAGCCTCTTGTTTATAATTGATTAATCCCCAGTGGCAAATGTTCCGCTCGCTCTCTTAAGTGTTACAGTGAAAGCAATCAGATGGAACCGTTTTGCGAGGTGCCACCTCGACTTGAGGCTCAGGTACGGCGTGCAGCGTGCAGTGTGGAGGGGATGAACTTTTAATCAGCGCTGCAAAAACAAAACAAGTCAAGCATATGAAGTTCTTTTGAGGGAAACTGTAATGAAAAGTGAATCAACTGCAATAAGACTTTGGAGGACAATTCAGCATGTGATTGAAAATTTTAAAAAAGCTACTTAATCTTCTAAATGCTTCGGGGAGTTGCTCTTCACCATGAAAAGAAACACTTTGTTAATGTGAGACACTGCAGATTTCAAAGTATAATTTTATAGTGTGAGTGTTGTGATAAAAAAATTAATTTAAAAATGCTGAACTCAAGGTGGTTTCAGGACAGAAGAGCAGCCGCGTTGTTTTTCGATCTTTTTATTAGCAAGAATACAAAAATTATCTACATTCACATACCACTAACTGTAGCATGACTCACCACATTGATTCAAGTAAAATTCAATCAATTTATCAAAAATGTTCCTTTCACTTCTCTCCCAGTTTGAAAAATCATTTTTTTGTCTTTTGGTTTTTTGTGTTCTTTTATTTTCATCCAAAACAGGTTTTTCTTTTTTTTGTCCGTTTTTTTTTCACATTTGGCACTTGATGCAGATTATCGATGTCTCTGAAGTCCACAGGATTTTGAGATTTAAGCCACATTTGTGTGGTGGCAGAAAACACAACACGCAACACAAGTATCTCTGAAAGGACAGATCAAGCCTTTTAGTTGCCGTCCGACACTGGCTGTGGCACAGTGGTGGATGGATCGGAAAATTGAAAGGCGACTTCAATTTCCGTTTAACATTTAACCGTCTGCTGGGGAAAAAAAATCTACAGCTTTTTTTTTTTTTTTTAGAAATGGCTTCCTTCTCATCCTTGGGAATAGATAACTGCTTTATGTTTTGGGGAGGATTTACAATACAAAGAGCTCAAAAATGATACAAAAAAACAAGAATACAACAAACATATCGACCTGGAGAAACCCACATGGGATTACACATCTCGTCTGTGTGATATGCAGAGATGACAAATCACACAAACAGACAAAAAAACAAGGGCAGTTACATCATGTATGTTACAACATAGAAGTGATCTTTTAAAGATTTCCTCACACAGCTGCAGTTTTTAAGTACAGTGTTGGTTTGAAGTACCCGAATAATTTAACAAAAAATATAAATACAGCACAAGAAACAAAGGAATAAATTAAGACCTGCCGCTGATGGAACGGGGGGGGAAAAAGACATCTCTGTTTGCAGCAATGATGTCAGAAAGCTCAAACTCAGAAGAGTGGATCAGCTTTCAGGGGTTTTATCTCCCTCTGTTAGAAAAAGTAGTCCCTCTTTCTGCCGTAAATCAGTCATCACTTTGAACAGAGCGGGGTCAGGCAGGAGAGTTAACATGTGCTTTGAAGCTGTTCCTTTTCTAGACCTCGCGGGGGCGGCCAATCCAACCCGACTCTTTAGATTTAAAAACCAGCTCACAGTGCTGCTGCTGCGGGCATCCCAGGCCATCATCGCCGAGGAGAATCGCGGCTTCGGCAGGAATTCAAGTGCTAACAGTCATGGATGAGAGCGTGAGCACATCCTGGCTTTATTGTTTCTTTTCTCTGATATTTTCTCTTTTTGTTTTATTTGCGTATGTCATCAAAAAAAAGGCAAACGGTTCTGTTGTTCTACCACATCGGGGAGCTGTTTGTCTCCAGCACGCCGTACATCTCGGCGAGCTTTTTAAAGCGAGGCCCCCAGTCGTTGAGGTAGTCGTACTCGTGGTCCGCGTTCGACCCCCCCGACTGGAGCGAGCTGAGCGACTCGGCGACCGAGCCCTCTCCCTCATAGGCGTAGGTCTGCAGGGAGTCATACGGCGGCGCACACGGGTCTACATCCGCCTCCAGGAGCTTCGCCAGCACGTACCCGTGCACGTTACTGTCCCCGCTGCCGCCGCCCATCACGCACGCCTGCGGGACGTAACGTGACAGGCTCTCGATCTCCGGCAGCATGTCCTGTCGCATCTTACCGCCGGGGTGGTGGTGCGCCTCGCGCGGGTTCCACATGGCGCCGATGTCGAAGGCCTCGGTGTCCTCCTCGCCGCCGCCCTCGTCATCGTAGCGCACAATATTCTCATGGACGTTCTCCTCCTCGTCACACAGGTACGGCTTCTTGCGGTGAGTCCGCAGTGAGAGCATGAGCAGAATCATCACTGTAAGAGCAGAAGAAATACATTCAGCACAGATGTAGCGGCATGTTGTAGTTAGGGTTGTATTATGAACATGTGTGGATCCAAATACGACTTTATTTTGAAAGTGGCAGGTTTGGAAAGCCTGCTGACGAGTCATACTCTTGCCACGACTCTCCATTACTATGTCCGTTGACACAGCGTCCCTGAGTGGGCGGGGACATTTCTCTTCCCACTCATGCTAGCAGGGCTAACATTTGCAGAGGGTGGAGTTCACATAAAAAAAACACGTATTAAACATGCTAAATCCTCTCAGTAAAACATGTAGAAGTTGAAGGAAGCCCCACCTGTCAGTGTAAACCCAGAGCTCAGAACAACAAACCCAGAGGGAGTTTGACTTCACTCTCTTTTAAAGTCTTTCTATGTGATTTTTCACACTTAAATATATAGATCAAGTATCTCCTCTGAAAATAACTCTGTGAGTCATGACTGTCTACAATGGGTGTAACACCCGAGTCGATGTTTTCAGAGTTTTCAGAGTCCTATCTTCAGTTTGTTTACATCGCCCGGACGGCCGGCTGACTCCTCCCCTCGTGTATAAAAGTTGTTTAATTGAGGGACTAGAGAAAAGAAGAATAACATACTGTACTCACTGCTTAACTGTGTTTCTAGATCACGCTCATTTCAGGTAAATTTACATGCAGTGTGAAGATACGAGCATAATAAAGATCGCTAGCATTAGCATGCTAATACAACAATGCAGCGCAAGTTGTTTTGGTTTCATGCTGGTGACAGGGTGACATCTGCTGGATCAAAAAAAATTGCATATCTTACCGACAGTTGGGCAAAGTTTAAGCAGTTGTTATCAGGCTACTCAAAGTGAGTTAGTTTTATCCATTTCTGAGGCACATTTTTTTTCACCTCATGAATGCACATGGTTTTAAGAAGTTATCAAGCAGTTGCTGTAAAGTAGAAGCTCTCACTTGGTAAAACATGCTTCCTACTCAGAAAACCTTTAAATCTTTGAGTGGAATGTTCAAGTACTGACCGAGCCGAGTCTCAGGGCAGCCGGACTTGATTAAAATCTCTGCAGCACTTTTACTCCCTGACCTTCCTGCTTGTGACTTTTCTGCCTTGAGGTATTCTTTCTTTAAGAAGTCTGCTTTTGGGTATTGATAAAATGTCTCCTTAGGACATAGGAATATACTGTATGCAAATTCAATAAACATAATATCTGCAGAATTTTATGACCTCAGAAGGGGCTTATGTCCTCACTTGTCATAAAGACGTTTCCCCCAATACAAACATCAGAAGAGAGGTTGTTTTGAATCGAGATGTACATTTCTTAAACTCTTAAACTAAGTCCTGTCCTCAACACTTCACAGTAGATATTCTCAACTTGAAATAGGAGACAGCTCCGGGTTATTAGAAGCAGCCAGCTGAGGATTAAAACATGACTTTCTCTTGTGCGTCTTGGCTAGCGTTCATTAGCACCAGCTTCCCTGTAGCATCACCTCCTCATCCCCGGAGGCTGATATGGACGCCCTTTATCTCTCCCTGCAGACCTGTGAATTTGAAGACCTCTGCTCCACCAGGAGGAAGCAATCAATTAAATTAAAAACGTCTCTCATTATGGTCTTATTGTTTTTGAATAGATGTCTTCACTCTGATTTTGCAGGAAGGGTTTTGTTCTAAATGATGTAAATCAGTGTTAGCAGAGCAAATTTTCAACAAGGTGTCCAAGATATATTAAAAATGCAACCAACTGATGATTATTTTTGCTTTTGAATTTAGCTTTTTTTTAAACATGGATACTGTTGCTGGTAAGAATATTTCTTGAATATTGTTTGATTTGAATAGTAATAAAGGTTATTATGTTCTACCTGAAGTCTCATCTGCAGTGACTTTATTAGAGAAGCATTACTACAATGTGAGCTCACTTTTCCTCCTCTTACCTTCCCCCTAACAAATACATTAATATGTATGTACACACTGTAGGTTTAAATGCATGTATATGAATATGCTTGATCATGTTTGTATGTATTATAATCACTAGAAACTTAGAAAGCATTGGCTCCATTTATTATCAAGAAGCAATAGTCACTATTCTGTCAGCAGGGTCCCATATGGTCTAGCGGTTAGGATTCCTGGTTTTCACCCAGGCGGCCCGGGTTCGACTCCCGGTATGGGAACAGAGATTTTCCTTAAAGGCTTTATATGTGATTTTTCACACTTAAATGTAATAAAAATCAAGTATATCCTCTGAAAATAACTCTGTGAGTCATGACTGTCTACAATGGGTGTAACACCCGAGTCCCACTGTCTGTGATGTTTTCAGAGTTTTCTGAGTCCTATCTTCAGTTTGTTTACATCGCCCGGCCGGCTGACTCCTCCCCTCGTGTATAAAAGTTGTTTAATTGAGGGACTAGAGAAAAGAAGAATAACATACTGTACTCACTGCTTAACTGTGTTTCTAGATCACGCTCATTTCAGGTAAATTTACATGCAGTGTGAAGATACGAGCATAATAAAGATCGCTAGCATTAGCATGCTAACACAACAATGCAGCGCGAGTTGTTTTGGTTTCATGCTGGTGCTCAAGGGCGACATCTGCTGGATCAAAAAATCACATATAAAGCCTTTAAAGTCCCTTTTTCTCTGCAGTGGATTTATGCTCAATTTGTTCTGTTTACTGTTAAACCTACTGTTTATTTGTAAAGCAGATGTTTACATTAGTGCCCAACCTGGGGTCCAAGGTCCCCTTAGAGGGGGCGGAAAAGATCTGGGGGGGAGGACAAAGTTCAAAATACATGTTTCCTCACTCACAAATATCAGGGTACATAATCTGCCACATGTTTGATTTAGTTTATAATGAAATCAATTCAAATTGATGTAAGATTTGGCAGAACATGTCACTCTTTTGTGAGGGTCCTGGGAGGGGCTCAGCTTTCTTTAGATACAAGTAGGGGGGGCGGGGGACACGTGATGAAAAAACACCTTTTAACTTTAAAATGGAAATCAAACTTGTGAGGAAATCACTTCGGTATCTAAGTCTACAGCAAGTCCCATATGGTCTAGCGGTTAGGATTCCTGGTTTTCACCCAGGCGGCCCGGGTTCAACTCCCGGTATGGGAATGTAATTATTTGTTGTTCCCTTTGTACCACTGTGTCTGCAGTCTGTGTTCCAGTTTAAATTGTGCTGTAAGGAAACCCTATGGTACATCACAGTATCAGATGTATCCCTCAAAAGTTCTCTGCTCTTGTGAAATAACATTCTTGAAAGTAATTGGACTTTGGAGGTGGGACTTACAGACCAGAACACATTCTGATTGGTTGAACACTTGCAGAAGAACAAGTTGCCTAATTATGACTGATCTTCCTAATAATCTTCATGTTCATTAGACCTCTGTGGAAAAGTTTGGATGAACTTTTGAATCCTCTATGAGCTCCTCCTCTGACTAAAAGTTCTGGGGTCCCATTTATAACCGTTGCATATGCACAAAATAATGATAATGGAGTACTATAACAAATGAGATTTAACGATCTTGAATTCTGGGTACTTTTGGTGTAAACCCGGCATAAAAACATGTAATTTCTGAGCGGTCATAGTTTCAGTCAGCAGGATGTGGCTCACCTAGCAGGACAAAGATACAGGCGAGGATGGCGATGAGCGCTCCTCTGCTGAGGCTCGCCGGCAGACTGTACGCCTCTGCGTTACACGACATGACGTTCCCCTCCTGGTCGCAGCTGCACACTCGGATGGTGAGCGTGCTCGTGCTCGTCTGGACCGGCTGCTCGCCGTCAGAGATGAAGATGGGCAGGTAGAAGACGGTCTGGTCCTGCTGAGACCAGCCCCCTCGCCGAGTTAGGATCCACGCTGTGTTGTCTGGAAAGAGAAGAAAAATGTCAGGGAAAAGGTTGAGTTGGATCAAAGAGCAAACCTTTTGAGTGTTTGAGCTGAAATATCTTCTTCAACAGAGGAGAAGAGTCTAGTCAGGGTCCTAAGACGCTAACTAGACTCTTCTCCTCTGGCGCCCCCGGTGGTGGAATGAACTTCCAAACTCCATTCGAGTCCCTCTGCACCTTTAAGAAAAAGCTAAAGACCCAGCTCTTTCATGAATACCTACTAACTTAATGATGATGGTCTCCATATTATTGATGATGATGATGGTAATGACGATGGTTTTTGTTTGATAACGACGACTTATAAGATGGTTTCTATACTGATTAGAGCTCTCAAGAACTGCCCTCAATGTTGTGCTTTGCCTCTGGTCACTTCCTGTCAGCACCTGTGTGTCCAATTGGCAAAAGCTTATTAATGTCGGACAGCGGTGAAAAGAAGTTAAAGGATGAAGCTTGATAAAATGTGAAACTGACACCATGTATCCTACACTTTAATATTTCGTATCCCTCAGCATCTCAAATATTGTGATGGAGTATTATTTACTGATTATCAGAGAACTGTTTTACCCATGCTGTTATCATTATCGTGGAGAATATGACTGTGCATTTAGAGTTCACAAGTTAAAGTCAGTGTTCCCATACCGGGAGTCGAACCCGGGCCGCCTGGGTGAAAACCAGGAATCCTAACCGCTAGACCATATGGGACATCTGTATTTGAGTCAAAGTAGTCAGATTTTTGGCTGTCACTTTAGATCTTATTAAACAGTTTAGGCTTATTAGACATAAGCTAGTTTAACACAGCCGAAAGGCATCTACACAACAGAAGCTTTATAGAGATTAAATCACTTTATTTTAAGGATCCTGGAGCCGTGTTTTACAAATGGCAGTGTGAGAGAGAAGAAGTACTGACAAACACCAATCCAATCCCATATCTGGAGTTGATCATGACCATATAGGGTTCAACCATAAGGGACACTCAGTCACTCCATTTTGTGCCATTAAGTCAGAAATTAATGGTTTTATGAAATAAAATAATTTTTTAAAGGACTGACAAAATGTATGGAAATCCACACTGAACTGAATACATGAATTGTAAAGCAAAGACTGATTTTGTTATTGGTTACTAGAAGTAGATGAGAGCGCATAGAATGGAGGACAAATTGTTGCCAAGCATTGTTCTGAAGTTTTTGTAATTTGCATTACAGTAGATGTTGAAGATTAGGGACTAATGAATTCATGTAAACAGAAGTATCACAAAGACCTTCATTCCCATACCGGGAGTCGAACCCGGGCCGCCTGGGTGAAAACCAGGAATCCTAACCGCTAGACCATATGGGACATGGATACTATTATGGGTATTATAAGTTATGGAGATTTGTTTGACACCAAAGAAAATAAAAGGGCACTTATTCCCCAGGAAAAAAAAACCCTTAAACTAAAAACAAAATGCCACACTTACTAAAATCCACACATGTGGAAGAATGTGAAGAATACAGCTGTTATACACATAGTTTTGACTACAGTTACATAAAAGCATGCAGTCTTATCCATATTTACAATTCTACAATTCACTGAGCAGACACTTTTATCCAAAGCGACGTACATCAGAGAGTAAGAACAACACAAGCAAGGATCTAGAAAAAAGGGAACAATGTCAGTAAGAGCAAACGATCAGCTTTGAGTCTGATTGGACACACAGGTGCTGACAGGAAGTGACCAGAGGCAAAGCACAACATTGAGGGCAGTTCTTGAGAGCTCTAATCAGTATAGAAACCATCTTATAAGTCGTTGTTATCAAACAAAAACCATCGTCATTACCATCATCATCATCAATAATATGGAGACCATCATCATTAAGTTAGTAGGTATTCATGAAAGAGCTGGGTCTTTAGCTTTTTCTTAAAGGTGCAGAGGGACTCTGCAGATCGGATGGAGTTTGGAAGTTCATTCCACCACCGGGGGGCGACAGAGGAGAAGAGTCTAGTCTCCATACCAGGAGTTGAACCCATGCTGCCCATACCTGTTTACTTCCTTTTAACACTTAGCTTTGACTTCTACATGGTCAGGTTTGGATTAGATTTCCTGTTTGGTTTTAGGTGTTCTTCAAAAACAAATTGAGCCATAGCTTTCAAAGACTCATGTCATCAATGTTTTTAAACAAACTTTAATAATCCCTGAGGGAAATTCTAGTTTTACACTCTGTTATTGAGAGACACAAATCACACACATACACTAACAGGACCTGTGGACATGCATTAGTAGAGAGATGTCAGAGTAGGGCCGCTACACAGGGAGCTGTTGGGTGTTCAGTGCCTTGCTCAAGGGCACCTCGGCAGTACTTGGGAAGTGACCCAACGCAACACTGTAGTTGTATAATCATCTAAGACTTATGTCTGTGTTTATGAGTGCAGGTTGGTATAAACCCTGATCTGTGCAGAGCAGCCTGATAGTACACATGCTTTATTCACCTTGGTTGTCTCTCAGGGTGAAGTTTGGGTTGTTTGCAGCCTCTGGAGCCAGACTGTAGTAGAAGTGTTGTCCACCCAGCGGCTCGTCCGGATCCACGGCTGTGACTGTCTGGATCAGCTGGATTACATCAACAAACTCAGAGTTAGTGGGAAGTCTACTTAGGAAGAAAAAGGAATTTCTTTACAGGAATATTTTTGATTTAAAAAAATCTTCATCTGCAAGATAATTTGTAGCTTTAGCAGTTAAATAAATAGACGTTAGTTTATTTCCTCTGGAGTTTGGTGGAGGCGAGGTATTTAACTGTAACGTTCTTGAAGTTGTGGATTGTATTTTTCTGCATGCCGGGGTGTTAAAAGCTGTCTGTGTCTCGGTACCTGTCCTGCTTTGGCGTTTTCACACACATAAGCCTCCAGGTAGTGCATCAGCGAGGGGGGATTATCGTTCACATCCAGGACCCTCACAGCCACAGTCACACTCGACACCTTTGTACGGTCATCTGCAGAGACACACACACACACACACACACACACAAACACACACACAGAGGAGGTCAAAGGCTGTATACGATGCATCAATGGCCTCAGAAAAAAACGGCTCTGATGAACCTGCTGAGCTCAGTTTGTGCGTCTCTTAATCCTCGGCTCATTTACAGCGAGCCGGCGGCACATTAGGATTCTATTATTCTCCATTAACAAGCACACATTTGCATTTCTTAACCAGCTGTGTAATAGGCAATAGAAACGCAATTAGTGAGTGGTAACTACTTTCTCAGGTTTCATCACATGATCGATCAATCGATGAGGTGACTTTTGCTCTCGAGGTCTTGAGTCTTGAGTATGTGTTAGTGTGTGTGTGTGTGTGTGTGTGTGTGTGTGTGTGTGTGTGCGTGCGGGTCAATGAGGAGTTCATACACTGAGCTCTGCTGACGGTTTGAACAGAAGGGAAATAAGTGAATGTAAATGTGTCTATTTATTCAGACAAAAAGTCTTCTGAATGAAAGTTTATCCTCAAAATGTCTGGGTATAATCTGACTGCACCTTTACTTAAAAAAATGTAATTGGAATAAAGTCAGTTTATGTATTTTACAGAGTTATAATAGAATAAAAAACATGAAAGTTGATCACAGGAAAACAAAGAGGAAGGAAACATTCACTGGTTTTGAGTATTTCTGTCACTCCTCTCTCTCTCTATCCCTCTCTCTCTCTCTCTCCACGCCTTCTCACCTGTGCCCTCTCTCTCGCCCTCTCTGCCTGCGTCACTTCTTTGATCAGCCTCCATGTGAAAACTTTGTTAATTAGTCGTTCATTTGATTGTGTTTGTGTATCAAACAGAGAGTCGCAGAGGGAGGAGGGTGAAGGTGACTTTCAGAGCCTGTGCAGCTGTGTGCAGATCTGCACGGTTTCTGTGCTCCACGTTATGTAACTCTGCAGGAGATGTTATCAAACATCACTGCTTCTGTTTTTCTGCAAATGTCTTCTCCGATCTGTTTGTCTGTGGGCTTTCTTTGTCTCCTTGAATCCTCCCTTTGTTGTTTATAACAAAAAAAAACAAAAAGAGTTCATTTCTACTAATAGAAATCATTCAAATGAATTAGTGTTTTAAGTTCAGTTTCCTCCAAAGTTTTTATTTTGGCTAACTAGATTCAGCTTACAGAGAGAAAGCTTGTTTTTTTTTATCTTTTATTGTCAGTATCATCATTTCACTTTGAAGCACATTGCGTCCTCTAAAGTTAGGAATTTTGTAAAATTACAAAAGAAAATTGAAGCAACTTATCAAAAAAAGGGAGAAAAAAACCTTCATCATCCCAAAATGTTGAATGTTTCCACAAAAACTGATACAGCTGTGACTGCGATATCCTTTCAGTTTATTAAAAACAAAGGTAAATTCAAATTTTTGTTTTCCCAGAATGCTTTTCTCTCCTAAAAATAGCACACACACAAATGAGAAATTTTCTTACTAAATGAGGCTTATGCCCTAATTCTGGAGAAACTAAATGTCGTTTTTCTTAATTCAATGCAGATTCAGACTTTTTCAAAGTGTGACACCAGAGTTTGAGTTTGACTTCAATAAGGTTGTTCTTTAGGGTAAGACATTTTATTTCTCTGGTAGAGCACTCTACGTGTAGCTTCCATCTCTCTTTGAAACCTACATGAGTTTGACATCCATCAGATCAGGACGTACGCTGTCGTTTTTTATTCATTCATGTATTTATTTTACTTTAAAGACCGTTAAACTAGGTGCAATCTTAGCTAAAAAGGGTTGCTAAGAAATGAAATGGAATTGAAATGTTCAGACGTTTCGATAACATATGTCTTTGTTTTGTTTCATGTTTTGTTTTTAAAATGAAATACATAAA